>NC_092720.1:148002459-148302498 GCF_047496885.1 Scyliorhinus torazame | reverse complement strand
GACAAACTGCAGCAGCATCCAGAGGGTTCACGGTGTGATAAACTGCAGCAGCATCCAGAGGGTTCGCATTGTGACAAACTGCAGCAGCATCCGGAAGTTTCACACTGGGACAAACTGCAGCAGCATCCATAAGTGTCACACTGAGACAAATTGCAGAAGCATCCAGAGGGATCACACTGTGACACACTGCAGCAGCATCCAGAGGGTTCACACACTGTGAAAAACTGCAGCAGCATCCAGAGGGTTCACATACTGTGACAAACTGCAGCAGCATCCAGAGGGTTCACACTGTCACAAACTGCAGCAGCATCCAGAGAGTTCACACACTGTGACAAACTGCAGCAGCATCCAGAGGGTTCACACTGTCACAAAGTGCAGCAGCATCCAGAGGGTTCACACACTGTGACAAACTGCAGCAGCATCCAGAGGGTTCACACTGTGACAAACGGCAGCATCATCCAGAGGGTTCACACACTGTGGCAAACTGCAGCAGCATCCAGAGAGTTCACACTGTCACAAACTGCAGCAGCATCCAGAGAGTTCACACACTGTGACAAATTGCAGCAGCATCCAGAGGGTTCACACTGTGACAAACTGCAGCAGCATCCAGTAGGTTTCACACTTTGACAAATTGAAGCAGCATCCAGTAGGTTTCACACTGTGACAAACTGCAGCAGCATCCATGGGTTCACACTGTGACAAACTGCAGCAGCATCCAGAGGTTTCACATTGTGACAAATCGCAGCAGCATCCAGAGGGTTCACACTGTGCTAAACTGCAGCAGCATCCAGAGGGTTCACACTGTGCTTAACTGCAGCAGCATCCAGAGGGTTCACACTGTGACAAACTGCAGCAGCATCCAGAGGGTTCACACTGTGACAAACTGCAGCAGGGTACAGAGGGTTCAGGCAGTGACAAACTGCAGCAGCATCCAGAGGGTTCACACTGTGACAAACTGCAGGAGCATCCAGAGGGGTCACACTGTGACAAACTGCAGCAGCATCAAAAGGTTTCACACTGTGACAAACTACAGCAGCATCCAGTGAGTTCACACTGTGACAAACTGCAGCAGCATCCAGAGGGTTCACACTGTGACAAACTGCAGCAGCATCCAGAGGGTTCACACTGTGACAAACTGCAGCAGGGTACAGAGGGTTCAGGCAGTGACAAACTGCAGCAGCATCCAGAGGGTTCACACTGTGACAAACTGCAGGAGCATCCAGAGGGGTCACACTGTGACAAACTGCAGCAGCATCAAAAGGTTTCACACTGTGACAAACTGCAGCAGCATCCAGTGGGTTCACACTGTGACAAACTGCAGCAGCATCCAGAGGGTTCACACTGTGACAAACTGCAGGAGCATCCAGAGGGTTCACACTGTGAAAAACTACAGCAGCATCCAGAGTGTTCACACTGTGACAAACTGCAGCAGAAGTCAGGCGATTCACACTGTGACAAACTGCAGCAGCATCCAGAGGGTTCACACTGTCACAAACTGCAGCAGCATCCAGAGTGTTCACACTGTGACAAACTGCAGCAGCATCCAGAGGGTTCACACTGTGCTAAATTGCAGCAGAATCCAGAGGGTTCACACTGTGACAACCTGCAGCAGCATCCAGAGGGTTCACACTGTGACAAATTGCAGCAGCATCCAGAGGGTTCACACTGTGCTAAACTGCAGCAGCATCCAGAGGGTTCACACTGTGACAAACTGCAGTAGCATCCAGAAGGTTCACACTGTGACAAACTGCAGCAGCATCCAGAGGGTTCACACTGTGACAAACTGCAGCAGCTTCCAGAGGGTTTACACTGTGACAATCTGCAGCAGCATCCAGAGGGTTCACACTGTGATAAACTGCAGCAGCATCCAGAGGGTTCACACTGTGACAAACAGCAGCAGCATCCAGAGGGTTCACACTGTGACAAACAGCAGCAGCATCCAGAGGGTTCACACTGTGATAAACTGCAGCAGCATCCAGAGGGTTCACACTGTGATAAACTGCAGCAAAATCCAGAGGGTTCACACTGTGACAAACTGCAGCAGCATCCAGAGGGTTCACACTGTGACAAATCGCAGCAGCATCCAGAGAGTTCACACTGTGACAAACTGCAGCAGCATCCAGAGGGTTCACACTGTGACAAACTGCAGTAGCATCCAGAGGGTACAGACTGTGACAAACTGCAGCAGCTTCCAGAGGGTTCACACTGTGATAAACTGCAGCAGCATCCAGAGGGTTCACACTGTGAGAAACAGCAGCAGCATCCAGAGGGTTCACACTGTGATAAACTGCAGCAGCATCCAGAGGGTTCACACTGTGACAAACTGCAGCAGCATCCAGAGGGTTCACACTGTGACAAATTGCAGCAGCATCCAGAGGGTTCACACTGTCACAAACTGCAGCAGCATCCAGAGGGTTCACACACTGTAAAAAACTGCAGCAGCATCCAGAGGGTTCACACTGTGATAAACTGCAGCAGCATCCAGAGGGTTCACACTGTGACAAACTGCAGCAGCATCCAGAGGGTTCACACTGTGACAAACTGCAGCAGCATCCAGAGGGTTCACACTGTGACAAACTGCAGCAGCATCCAGAGGGTTCATACTGTGACAAACTGCAGCAGCATCCAGAGGGTTCACACTGTGACAAACTACAGCAGCATCCAGAGGGTTCATACTGTGACAAACCACAGCAGCATCCAGAGGCTTCATACTGTGACAAACCACAGCAGCATCCAGAGGGTTCCCACTGTAACAAACTGCAGCAGCATCCAGAGGGTTCACACTGTGACAAACTGCAGCAGCATCCAGATGGTTCAGACAGGATTAAACTGCAGCAGCATCCAGAGGTTCACACTGTGACAAACTGCAGGAGCATCCAGAGGGTTCACACTGTGAAAAACTGGAGCAGCATCCAGAGGGTTCACACTGTGACAAACTGCAGCAGCATCCACAGGTTTCACAGTGTGACGAACTGCAGCAGCGTCCAGTGGGTTCACACAGTGACTAACTGCAGCAGCATCCAGAGGGTTCACACTGTGACACACTGCAGCAGCATCCAGAGGGTTCACACTGACAAACTGCAGCAGCGTCTAGAGGGTTCAGACTGTGAAAAACTGCAGCAGCATCCAGAGGGTTCACACTGTGACAAACTGCAGCAGCATCCAGAGAGTTCACACTGTGACAAACTGCAGCAGTATCCAGAGGGTTCACACACTGTGACAAACTGCAGCAGCATCCAGAGAGTTCACACTGTGACAAACTGCAGCAGCATCCAGAGGGTTCACACTGTAACAAACTGCAGCAGCATCCAGAGGGTTCACACTGTGACAAACTGCAGCAGCATCCAGAGGGTTCACACTGTGACAAACTGCAGCAGCATCCAGAGGATTCACACTGTGACAAATTGCAGCAGCATCTAGAGGGTACACACTGTGACAAACTGCAGCATCATCCAGAGGGTTCACACTGTGACAAACTGCAGCTGCATCCAGAGGGTTCACACACTGTGACAAATTGCAGCAGCACCCAGAGGGTTCACATTGTGACAAACTGCAGCAGCATCCACTGGGTTCACACTGTGACACACTGCAGAAGCATCCAGAGTGTTCACACACAGTGACAAACTGCAGCAGCAACCAGAGGTTTCACACTGTGACAAACTTCAGCAGCATCCAGAGGGTTCACACACTGTGACAAACTGCAGCAGCATCCAGAGTGTTCACACTGTGACGCACTGCTGCTGCATCCAGAGGGTTCACACTGTGACAGACTGCCGCAGCATCCAGAGTGTTCACACTGTGACGCACTGCTGCTGCATCCAGAGGGTTCACACTGTGACAAACTGCCGCAGCATCCAGAGGGTTCACACTGTCACAAACTGCAGCAGCATCCAGAGTGTTCGCACTGTGACACACTGCAGTAGAATTCAGAGGGTTCACACTGTGACAAACTGCAGCAGCATCCCGAGGGTTCTCACTGAGACAAACTGCAGCAGCATCCAGAGGGGTCACACACTGTGACACACTGCAGCAGCATCCAGAGGGTTCACACTGTGACAAACTGCAGCAGCATCCGGAGGTTTCACACTGTGACGAATTGCGGCAGCATCCAGAGGGTTCACACTGTGACAAACTGCAGCAGCATCCAGAGGGTTCACACTGAGACAAATTGCAGAAGCATCCAGAGGGTTCACACTGTGACAAACTGCAGCAGCATCCAGAGGGTTCACACTGTGACGAACTGCGGCAGCATCCAGAGGGTTCACACACTGTGACAAACTGCAGCAGCATCCAGAGGGTTCACGGTGTGACAAACTGCAGCAGCATCCAGAGGGTTCACACACTGTGACAAACTGCAGCAGCATCCAGAGGGTTCACACTGTGACAAACTGCAGCAGCATCCAGAGGGTTCACACTGTGACAAACTGCAGGAGCATCCAGAGGGTTCACACTGTGACAAACTCCAGCAGCATCCAGAGGGTTCACACTGTGACAAAATTCAGCAGCACCCAGAGGGTTTGCACTGTGACAAACTGCAGCAGCATCCAGTGAGTTCACACACTGTGACAAACTGCAGCAGCGTCCAGAGGGTTTACACTGTGACAAACTGCAGCAGCATCCAGAGGGTTTGCTCTGTCACAAACTGCAGCAGCACCCAGATGGTTAACACTGTGACAAACTGCAGCAGCATCCAGAGGGTTTGCACTGTGACAAACTGCAGCAGCATCCAGTGTGTTCACACTGTGACAAACTGCAGCAACATCCAGAGGATTCGCACTGTGACAAACTGCAGCAGCAACCAGAAGTTTCAAACTGTGACAATCTGCAGCAGCATCCAGAGGGTTCACACTGTGACAAACTGCAGCAGCATCCAGAGGGTTCACACTGTGACAAACTGCAGCAGCATCCAGAGGCTTTACACTGTGACAAACTGCAGCAGCATCCGGAGGTTTCACACTGTGACGACCTGCGGCAGCATCCAGTGGGTTCACACTGTGACAAACTGCAGCAGCATCCAGAGGGTTCATACTGTGACAAACTGCAGCAGCATCCAGAGGGATCATACTGTGACAAACTGCAGCAGCATCCAGACGGTTCACGGTGTGACAAACTGCAGCAGCATCCAGAGGGTTCGCATTGTGACAAACTGCAGCAGCATCCGGAGTTTTCACACTGTGACAAACTGCAGCAGCATCCAGAGGATTCACACTGGGACAAACTGCAGCAGCATCCATAAGTGTCACACTGAGACAAATTGCAGAAGCATCCAGAGGGATCACACTGTGACACACTGCAGCAGCATCCAGAGGGTTCACACACTGTGAAAAACTGCAGCAGCATCCAGAGGGTTCACACACTGTGACAAACTGCAGCAGCATCCAGAGGGTTCACACTGTCACAAACTGCAGCAGCATCCAGAGAGTTCACACACTATGACAAACTGCAGCAGCATCCAGAGGGTTCACCCTGTCACAAACTGCAGCAGCATCCAGAGGGTTCACACACTGTGACAAACTGCAGCAGCATCCAGAGGGTTCACACTGTGACAAACGGCAGCATCATCCAGAGGGTTCACACACTGTGACAAACTGCAGCAGCATCCAGAGAGTTCACACTGTCACAAACTGCAGCAGCAACCAGAGAGTTCACACACTGTGACAAATTGCAGCAGCATCCAGAGGGTTCACACTTTGACAGATTGCAGGAGCATCCAGAGGGTTCACACTGTGACAAACTGCAGCAGCATCCAGAGGGTTCACACTGTGACGAACTGCGGCAGCATCCAGAGGGTTCACACACTGTGACAAACTGCAGCAGCATCCAGAGGGTTCACGGTGTGACAAACTGCAGCAGCATCCAGAGGGTTCACACACTGTGACAAACTGCAGCAGCATCCAGAGTGTTCACACTGTGACAAACTGCAGCAGCATCCAGAGGGTTCACACTGTGACAAACTGCAGGAGCATCCAGAGGGTTCACACTGTGACAAACTGCAGCAGCATCCAGAGGGTTCACACTGTGACAAAATTCAGCAGCACCCAGAGGGTTTGCACTGTGACAAACTGCAGCAGCATCCAGTGAGTTCACACACTGTGACAAACTGCAGCAGCGTCCAGAGGGTTTACACTGTGACAAACTGCAGCAGCATCCAGAGGGTTTGCTCTGTCACAAACTGCAGCAGCACCCAGATGGTTAACACTGTGACAAACTGCAGCAGCATCCAGAGGGTTTGCACTGTGACAAACTGCAGCAGCATCCAGTGTGTTCACACTGTGACAAACTGCAGCAACATCCAGAGGATTCACACTGTGACAAACTGCAGCAGCAACCAGAAGTTTCAAACTGTGACAATCTGCAGCAGCATCCAGAGGGTTCACACTTTGACAAACTGCAGCAGCATCCAGAGGGTTCACACTGTGACAAACTGCAGCAGCATCCAGAGGCTTTACACTGTGACAAACTGCAGCAGCATCCGGAGGTTTCACACTGTGACGACCTGCGGCAGCATCCAGTGGGTTCACACTGTGACAAACTGCAGCAGCATCCAGAGGGTTCATACTGTGACAAACTGCAGCAGCATCCAGAGGGATCATACTGTGACAAACTGCAGCAGCATCCAGAGGGTTCACGGTGTGACAAACTGCAGCAGCATCCAGAGGGTTCGCATTGTGACAAACTGCAGCAGCATCCGGAGGTTTCACACTGTGACAAACTGCAGCAGCATCCAGAGGATTCACACTGGGACAAACTGCAGCAGCATCCATAAGTGTCACACTGAGACAAATTGCAGAAGCATCCAGAGGGATCACACTGTGACACACTGCAGCAGCATCCAGAGGGTTCACACACTGTGAAAAACTGCAGCAGCATCCAGAGGGTTCACACACTGTGACAAACTGCAGCAGCATCCAGAGGGTTCACACTGTCACAAACTGCAGCAGCATCCAGAGAGTTCACACACTATGACAAACTGCAGCAGCATCCAGAGGGTTCACCCTGTCACAAACTGCAGCAGCATCCAGAGGGTTCACACACTGTGACAAACTGCAGCAGCATCCAGAGGGTTCACACTGTGACAAACGGCAGCATCATCCAGAGGGTTCACACACTGTGACAAACTGCAGCAGCATCCAGAGAGTTCACACTGTCACAAACTGCAGCAGCAACCAGAGAGTTCACACACTGTGACAAATTGCAGCAGCATCCAGAGGGTTCACACTTTGACAAATTGCAGGAGCATCCAGAGGGTTCACACTGTGACAAACTGCAGCAGCATCCAGAGGGTTCACACTGTGACGAACTGCGGCAGCATCCAGAGGGTTCACACACTGTGACAAACTGCAGCAGCATCCAGAGGGTTCACGGTGTGACAAACTGCAGCAGCATCCAGAGGGTCCACACACTGTGACAAACTGCAGCAGCATCCAGAGGGTTCACACTGTGACAAACTGCAGCAGCATCCAGAGGGTTCACACTGTGACAAACTGCAGGAGCATCCAGAGGGTTCACACTGTGACAAACTGCAGCAGCATCCAGAGGGTTCACACTGTGACAAAATTCAGCAGCACCCAGAGGGTTTCCACTGTGACAGACTGCAGCAGCATCCAGTGAGTTCACACACTGTGACAAACTGCAGCAGCGTCCAGAGGGTTTACACTGTGACAAACTGCAGCAGCATCCAGAGGGTTTGCTCTGTCACAAACTGCAGCAGCACCCAGATGGTTAACACTGTGACAAACTGCAGCAGCATCCAGAGGGTTTGCACTGTGACAAACTGCAGCAGCATCCAGTGTGTTCACACTGTGACAAACTGCAGCAACATCCAGAGGATTCACACTGTGACAAACTGCAGCAGCAACCAGAAGTTTCAAACTGTGACAATCTGCAGCAGCATCCAGAGGGTTCACACTTTGACAAACTGCAGCAGCATCCAGAGGGTTCACACTGTGACAAACTGCAGCAGCATCCAGAGGCTTTACACTGTGACAAACTGCAGCAGCATCCGGAGGTTTCATACTGTGACAACCTGCGGCAGCATCCAGTGGGTTCACACTGTGACAAACTGCAGCAGCATCCAGAGGGTTCATACTGTGACAAACTGCACAGCATCCAGAGGGATCATACTGTGACAAACTGCAGCAGCATCCAGAGGGTTCACGGTGTGACAAACTGCAGCAGCATCCAGAGGGTTCGCATTGTGACAAACTGCAGCAGCATCCGGAGGTTTCACACTGTGACAAACTGCAGCAGCATCCAGAGGATTCACACTGGGACAAACTGCAGCAGCATCCATAAGTGTCACACTGAGACAAATTGCAGAAGCATCCAGAGGGATCACACTGTGACACACTGCAGCAGCATCCAGAGGGTTCACACACTGTGAAAAACTGCAGCAGCATCCAGAGGGTTCACACACTGTGACAAACTGCAGCAGCATCCAGAGGGTTCACACTGTCACAAACTGCAGCAGCATCCAGAGAGTTCACACACTATGACAAACTGCAGCAGCATCCAGAGGGTTCACACTGTCACAAACTGCAGCAGCATCCAGAGGGTTCACACACTGTGACAAACTGCAGCAGCATCCAGAGGGTTCACACTGTGACAAACGGCAGCATCATCCAGAGGGTTCACACACTGTGACAAACTGCAGCAGCATCCAGAGAGTTCACACTGTCACAAACTGCAGCAGCAACCAGAGAGTTCACACACTGTGACAAATTGCAGCAGCATCCAGAGGGTTCACACTTTGACAAATTGCAGGAGCATCCAGAGGGTTCACACTGTGACAAACTGCAGCAGCATCCAGTAGGTTTCACACTTTGACAAATTGCAGCAGCATCCAGTCGGTTTCACACTGTGACAAACTGCAGCAGCATCCAGAGGGTTCACACTGTGACAAACTGCAGCAGCATCCAGAGGTTTCACACTGTGACAAATCGCAGCAGCATCCAGAGGGTTCACACTGTGCTAAACTGCAGCAGCATCCAGAGGGTTCACACTGTGGTAAACTGCAGCAGCATCCAGAGGGTTCACACTGTGACAAACTGCAGCAGCATCCAGAGGGTTCACATTGTGACAAACTACAGCAGCATCCAGAGGGTTCACACTGTGACAAACTGCAGCAGCATCCAGAGGGTTCACACTGTGACAAATTGCAGCAGCATCCAGAGGGTTCACACTGTCACAAACTGCAGCAGCATCCAGAGGGTTCACACACTGTAACAAACTGCAGCAGCATCCAGAGGGTTCACACTGTGATAAACTGCAGCAGCATCCAGAGGGTTCACACTGTGACAAACTGCAGCAGCATCCAGAGGGTTCACACTGTGACAAACTGCAGCAGCATCCAGAGGGTTCACACTGTGACAAACTGCAGCAGCATCCAGAGGGTTCATACTGTGACAAACTGCAGCAGCATCCAGAGGGTTCACACTGTGACAAACTACAGCAGCATCCAGAGGGTTCATACTGTGACAAACCACAGCAGCATCCAGAGGGTTCATACTGTGACAAACTGCAGCAGCATCCAGAGGGTTCACACTGTGACAAACTGCAGCAGCATCCAGAGGGTTCATACTGTGACAAACCACAGCAGCATCCAGAGGGTTCCCACTGTAACAAACTGCAGCAGCATCCAGAGGGTTCACACTGTGACAAACTGCAGCAGCATCCAGATGGTTCAGACAGTAACAAACTGCAGCAGCATCCAGAGGTTCACACTGTGACAAACTGCAGGAGCATCCAGAGGGTTCACACTGTGAAAAACTGGAGCAGCATCCAGAGGGTTCACACTGTCACAAACTGCAGCAGCATCCACAGGTTTCACAGTGTGACGAACTGCAGCAGCATCCAGTGGGTTCACACAGTGACTAACTGCAGCAGCATCCAGAGGGTTCACACTGTGACACACTGCAGCAGCATCCAGAGGGTTCACACTGTGACAAACTGCAGCAGCGTCTAGAGGGTTCAGACTGTGACAAACTGCAGCAGCATCCAGATGGTTAACACTGTGACAAACTGCAGCAGCATCCAGAGGGTTTGCACTGTGACAAACTGCAGCAGCATCCAGAGGGTTCACACTGTGAAAAACTGCAGCAGCATCCAGAGGGTTCACACTGTGACAAACTGCAGCAGCATCTAGAGAGTTCACACTGTGACAAACTGCAGCAGTATCAAGAGGGTTCACACACTGTGACAAACTGCAGCAGCATCCAGAGAGTTCACACTGTGACAAACTGCAGCAGCATCCAGAGGGTTCTCACTGTAACAAACTGCAGCAGCATCCAGAGGGTTCACACTGTGACAAACTGCAGCACCATCCAGAGGGTTCACACTGTGACAAACTGCAGCAGCATCCAGAGGATTCACACTGTGACAAATTGCAGCAGCATCTAGAGGGTACACACTGTGACAAACTGCAGCATCATCCAGAGGGTTCACACTGTGACAAACTGCAGCTGCATCCAAAGGGTTCAAACACTGTGACAAATTGCAGCAGCACCCAGAGGGTTCACATTGTGACAAACTGCAGCAGCATCCACTGGGTTCACACTGTGACACACTGCCGCAGAATCCAGAGTGTTCACACACAGTGACAAACTGCAGCAGCATCCAGAGGTTTCACACTGTGACAAACTGCAGCAGCATCCAGAGGGTTCACACACTGTGACAAACTGTAGCAGCATCCAGAGTGTTCACACTGTGACACACTGCTGCTGCATCCAGAGGGTTCACACTGTGACAGACTGCCGCAGCATCCAGAGGGTTTCACAGTGTGACGAACTGCAGCAGCATCCAGTGGGTTCACACAGTGACTAACTGCAGCAGCATCCAGAGGGTTCACACTGTGACAGACTGCCGCAGCATCCAGAGGGTTCACACTGTGACAAACTGCAGCAGCATCCAGAGGGTTCACATTGTGACAAACTGCAGCAGCATCTAGAGTGTTCACACTGTCACAAACTGCAGCAGCATCCAGAGTGTTCGCACTGTGACACACTGCAGTAGAATCCAGAGGGTTCACACTGTGACAAACTGCAGCAGCATCCCGAGGATTCTCACTGAGACAAACTGCAGCAGCATCCAGAGGGTTCACACACTGTGACACACTGCAGCAGCATCCAGAGGGTTCACACTGTGACAAACTGCAGCAGCATCCGGAGGTTTCACACTGTGACGAACTGCGGCAGCATGCAGAGGGTTCACACTGTGACAAACTGCAGCAGCATCCAGAGGGTTCACACTGAGACAAGTTGCAGAAGCATCCAGAGGGTTCACACTGTGACAAACTGCAGCAGCATCCAGAGGGTTCACGGTGTGACAAACTGCAGCAGCATCCAGAGGGTTCACACACTGTGACAAACTGCAGCAGCATCCAGAGGGTTCACACTGTGACAAACTGCAGCAGCATCCAGAGGGTTCACACTGTGACAAACTGCAGGAGCATCCAGAGGGTTCACACTGTGACAAACTGCAGCAGCATCCAGAGGGTTCACACTGTGACAAAATTCAGCAGCATCCAGAGGGTTTGCACTGTGACAAACTGCAGCAGCATCCAGTGAGTTCACACACTGTGACAAACTGCAGCAGCGTCCAGAGGGTTTTCACTGTGACAAACTGCAGCAGCATCCAGAGGGCTTGCTCTGTCACAAACTGCAGCAGCATCCAGATGGTTAACACTGTGACAAACTGCAGCAGCATCCAGAGGGTTTGCACTGTGACAAACTGAATCAGCATCCAGTGTGTTCACACTGTGACAAACTGCAGCAACATCCAGAGGATTCACACTGTGACAAACTGCAGCAGCAACCAGAAGTTTCAAACTGTGACAATCTGCAGCAGCATCCAGAGGGTTCACACTGTGACAAACTGCAGCAGCATCCAGAGGGTTCACACTGTGACAAACTGCAGCAGCATCCAGAGGCTTCACACTGTGACAAACTGCAGCAGCATCCAGAGGGTTCGCATTGTGACAAACTGCAGCAGCATCCGGAGGTTTCACACTGTGACGACCTGCGGCAGCATCCAGTGGGTTCACACTGTGACAAACTGCAGCAGCATCCAGAGGGTTCATACTGTGACAAACTGCAGCAGCATCCAGAGGGATCATACTGTGACAACCTGCAGCAGCATCCAGAGGGTTCACGTTGTGACAAACTGCAGCAGCATCCAGAGGGTTCGCATTGTGACAAACTGCAGCAGCATCCGGAGGTTTCACACTGTGACAAACTGCAGCAGCATCCAGAGGATTCACACTGGGACAAACTGCAGCAGCATCCATAAGTGTCACTCTGAGACAAATTGCAGAAGCATCCAGAGGGATCACACTGTGACACACTGCAGCAGCATCCAGAGGGTTCAAACTGTGACAATCTGCAGCAGCATCCAGAGGGTTCACACTGTGACAAACTGCAGCAGCAACCAGAGGGTTCACACTGTGACAAACTGCAGCAGCATCCAGAGGCTTCACACTGTGACAAACTGCAGCAGCATCCAGAGGTTTCGCATTGTGACAAACTGCAGCAGCATCCGGAGGTTTCACACTGTGACGACCTGCGGCAGCATCCAGTGGGTTCACACTGTGACAAACTGCAGCAGCATCCAGAGGGTTCATACTGTGACAAACTGCAGCAGCATCCAGAGGGATCATACTGTGACAACCTGCAGCAGCATCCAGAGGGTTCACGGTGTGACAAACTGCAGCAGCATCCAGAGGGTTCGCATTGTGACAAACTGCAGCAGCATCCGGAGGTTTCACACTGTGACAAACTGCAGCAGCGTCCAGAGGATTCACACTGGGACAAACTGCAGCAGCATCCATAAGTGTCACACTGAGACAAATTGCAGAAGCATCCAGAGGGATCACACTGTGACACACTGCAGCAGCATCCAGAGGGTTCACACACTGTGAAAAACTGCAGCAGCATCCAGAGGGTTCACACACTGTGACAAACTGCAGCAGCATCCAGAGGGTTCACACTGTCACAAACTGCAGCAGCATCCAGAGAGTTCACACACTATGACAAACTGCAGCAGCATCCAGAGGGTTCACACTGTCCCAAACTGCAGCAGCATCCAGAGGGTTCACACACTGTGACAAACTGCAGCAGCATCCAGAGGGTTTACACTGTGACAAACTGCAGCAGCATCCAGAGAGTTCACACTCTGTGACAAATTGCAGCAGCATCCAGAGGGTTCACACTTTGACAAATTGCAGGAGCATCCAGAGGGTTCACACTGTCACAAACTGCAGCAGCATCCACAGGTTTCACAGTGTGACGAACTGCAGCAGCATCCAGTGGGTTCACACAGTGACTAACTGCAGCAGCATCCAGAGGGTTCACACTGTGACACACTGCAGCAGCATCCAGAGGGTTCACACTGTGACAAACTGCAGCAGCGTCTAGAGGGTTCAGACTGTGACAAACTGCAGCAGCATCCAGATGGTTAACACTGTGACAAACTGCAGCAGCATCGAGCGGGTTTGCACTGTGAGAAACTGCAGCAGCATCCAGAGGGTTCACACTGTGAAAACGTGCAGCAGCATCCAGAGGGTTCACACTGTGACAAACTGCAGCAGCATCCAGAGGGTTCACACTGTGACAAACTGCAGCAGTATCCAGAGGGTTCACACACTGTGACAAACTGCAGCAGCATCCAGAGAGTTCACACTGTGACAAACTGCAGCAGCATCCAGAGGGTTCACACTGTAACAAACTGCAGCAGCATCCAGAGGGTTCACACTGTGACAAACTGCAGCACCATCCAGAGGGTTCACACTGTGACAAACTGCAGCAGCATCCAGAGGATTCACACTGTGACAAATTGCAGCAGCATCTAGAGGGTACACACTGTGACAAACTGCAGCATCATCCAGAGGGTTCACACTGTGACAAACTGCAGCTGCATCCAAAGGGTTCAAACACTGTGACAAATTGCAGCAGCACCCAGAGGGTTCACATTGTGACAAACTGCAGCAGCATCCACTGGGTTCACACTGTGACACACTGCAGCAGAATCCAGAGTGTTCACACACAGTGACAAACTGCAGCAGCATCCAGAGGTTTCACACTGTGACAAACTGCAGCAGCATCCAGAGGGTTCACACACTGTGACAAACTGCAGCAGCATCCAGAGTGTTCACACTGTGACACACTGCTGCTGCATCCAGAGGGTTCACCCTGTGACAGACTGCCGCAGCATCCAGAGGGTTCACACTGTGACAAACTGCAGCAGCATCCAGAAGGTTCACATTGTGACAAACTGCAGCAGCATCTAGAGTGTTCACACTGTCACAAACTGCAGCAGCATCCAGAGTGTTCGCACTGTGACACACTGCAGCAGAATCCAGAGGGTTCACACTGTGACAAACTGCAGCAGCATCCCGAGGATTCTCACTGAGACAAACTGCAGCAGCATCCAGAGGGTTCACACACTGTGACACACTGCAGCAGCATCCAGAGGGTTCACACTGTGACAAACTGCAGCAGCATCCGGACGTTTCACACTGTGACGAACTGCGGCAGCATGCAGAGGGTTCACACTATGACAAACTGCAGCAGCATCCAGAGGGTTCACACTGAGACAAATTGCAGAAGCATCCAGAGGGTTCACACTGTGACAAACTGCAGCAGCATCCAGAGGGTTCACGGTGTGACAAACTGCAGCAGCATCCAGAGGGTTCACACACTGTGACAAACTGCAGCAGCATCCAGAGGTTTCACACTGTGACAAACTGCAGCAGCATCCAGAGGGTTCACACTGTGACAAACTGCAGGAGCATCCAGAGGGTTCACACTGTGACAAACTGCAGCAGCATCCAGAGGGTTCACACTGTGACAAAATTCAGCAGCATCCAGAGGGTTTGCACTGTGACAAACTGCAGCAGCATCCAGTGAGTTCACACACTGTGACAAACTGCAGCAGCGTCCAGAGGTTTTACACTGTGACAAACTGCAGCAGCATCCAGAGGGTTTGCTCTGTCACAAACTGCAGCAGCATCCAGATGGTTAACACTGTGACAAACTGCAGCAGCATCCAGAGGGTTTGCACTGTGACAAACTGAATCAGCATCCAGTGTGTTCACACTGTGACAAACTGCAGCACCATCCAGAGGATTCACACTGTGACAAACTGCAGCAGCAACCAGAAGTTTCAAACTGTGACAATCTGCAGCAGCATCCAGAGGGTTCACACTGTGACAAACTGCAGCAGCATCCAGAGTGTTCACACTGTGACAAACTGCAGCAGCATCCAGAGGCTTCACACTGTGACAAACTGCAGCAGCATCCAGAGGGTTCGCATTGTGACAAACTGCAGCAGCATCCGGAGGTTTCACACTGTGACGACCTGCGGCAGCATCCAGTGGGTTCACACTGTGACAAACTGCAGCAGCATCCAGAGGGTTCATACTGTGTCAAACTGCAGCAGCATCCAGAGGGATCATACTGTGACAACCTGCAGCAGCATCCAGAGGGTTCACGTTGTGACAAACTGCAGCAGCATCCAGAGGGTTCGCATTGTGACAAACTGCAGCAGCATCCGGAGGTTTCACACTGTGACAAACTGCAGCAGCATCCAGAGGATTCACACTGGGACAAACTGCAGCAGCATCCATAAGTGTCACTCTGAGACAAATTGCAGAAGCATCCAGAGGGATCACACTGTGACACACTGCAGCAGCATCCAGAGGGTTCAAACTGTGACAATCTGCAGCAGCATCCAGAGGGTTCACACTGTGACATGTGAACCCTCTGGGTGCTGCTGCAATTTGTCACAGTGTTTGAACCCTTTGGATGCAGCTGCAGTTTGTCACAGTGTGAACCCTCTGGATGATGCTGCAGTTTGTCACAGTGTGTAACCTCTAGATGCTGCTGCAATTTGTCACAGTGTGAATCCTCTGGATGCTGCTGCAGTTTGTCACAGTGTGAACCCTCTGGATGGTGCTGCAGTTTGTCACAGTGTGAACCCTCTGGATGCTGCTGCAGTTTGTTACAGTGAGAACCCTCTGGATGCTGCTGCAGTTTGTCACAGTGTGAACTCTCTGGATGCTGCTGTAGTTTGTCACAGTGTGTGAACCCTCTGGATACTGCTGCAGTTTGTCACAGTGTGAACTCTCTGGATGCTGCTGCAGTTTGTCACACTGTGAACCCTCTGGATGCTGCTGCAGTTTTTCACAGTGTGAACCATCTGGATGCTGCTGCAGTTTGTCACAGTCTGAACCCTCTAGACGCTGCTGCAGTTTGTCACAGTGTGAACCCTCTGGATGCTGCTGCAGTGTGTCACAGTGTGAACCCTCTGGATGCTGCTGCAGTTAGTCACTGTGTGAACCCACTGGATGCTGCTGCAGTTCGTCACACTGTGAAACCGGTGGATGCTGCTGCAGTTTGTGACAGTGTGAACCCTCTGGATGCTGCTCCAGCTTTTCACAGTGTGAACCCTCTGGATGCTCCTGCAGTTTGTCACAGTGTGAACCTCTGGATGCTGCTGCAGTTTGTTACTGTCTGAACCATCTGGATGCTGCTGCAGTTTGTCACAGTGTGAACCCTCTGGATGCTGCTGCAGTTTGTTACAGTGGGAACCCTCTGGATGCTGCTGTGGTTTGTCACAGTATGAACCCTCTGGATGCTGCTGCAGTTTGTCACAGTGTGAACCCTCTGGATGCTGCTGCAGTTTGTCACAGTATGAACCCTCTGGATGCTGCTGTGGTTTGTCACAGTATGAACCCTCTGGATGCTGCTGTAGTTTGTCACAGTGTGAACCCTCTGGATGCTGCTGCAGTTTGTCACAGTATGAACCCTCTGGATGCTGCTGCAGTTTGTCACAGTGTGAACCCTCTGGATGCTGCTGCAGTTTGTCACAGTGTGAACCCTCTGGATGCTGCTGCAGTTTGTCACAGTGTGAACCCTCTGGATGCTGCTGCAGTTTATCACAGTGTGATCCCTCTGGATGCTGCTGCAGTTTGTTACAGTGTGTGAACCCTCTGGATGCTGCTGCAGTTTGTGACAGTGTGAACCCTCTGGATGCTGCTGCAATTTGTCACAGTGTGAACCCTCTGGATGCTGCTGCAGTTTGTCACAGTGTGAACCCTCTGGATGCTGCTGTAGTTTGTCACAATGTGAACCCTCTGGATGCTGCTGCAGTTTGTCACAGTGTGAACCCTCTGGATGCTGCTGCAGTTTAGCACAGTGTGAACCCTCTGGATGCTGCTGCAGTTTAGCACAGTGTGAACCCTCTGGATGCTGCTGCGATTTGTCACAGTGTGAAACCTCTGGATGCTGCTGCAGTTTGTCACAGTGTGAACCCTCTGGATGCTGCTGCAGTTTGTCATAGTGTGAAACCTACTGGATGCTGCTGCAATTTGTCAAAGTGTGAAACCTACTGGATGCTGCTGCAGTTTGTCACAGTGTGAACCCTCTGGATGCTCCTGCAATTTGTCAAAGTGTGAACCCTCTGGATGCTGCTGCAATTTGTCACAGTGTGTGAACTCTCTGGTTGCTGCTGCAGTTTGTGACAGTGTGAACTCTCTGGATGCTGCTGCAGTTTGTCACAGTGTGTGAACCCTCTGGATGATGCTGCCGTTTGTCACAGTGTGAACCCTCTGGATGCTGCTGCAGTTTGTCACAGTGTGTGAACCCTCTGGATGCTGCTGCAGTTTGTGACAGTGTGAACCCTCTGGATGCTGCTGCAGTTTGTCATAGTGTGTGAACTCTCTGGATGCTGCTGCAGTTTGTGACAGTGTGAACCCTCTGGATGCTGCTGCAGTTTGTCACAGTGTGTGAACCCTCTGGATGCTGCTGCAGTTTTTCACAGTGTGTGAACCCTCTGGATGCTGCTGCAGTGTGTCACAGTGTGATCCCTCTGGATGCTTCTGCAATTTGTCTCAGTGTGACACTTATGGATGCTGCTGCAGTTTGTCCCAGTGTGAATCCTCTGGATGCTGCTGCAGTTTGTCACAGTGTGAAACCTCCGGATGCTGCTGCAGTTTGTCACAATGCGAACCCTCTGGATGCTGCTGCAGTTTGTCACACCGTGAACCCTCTGGATGCTGCTGCAGTTTGTCACAGTATGATCCCTCTGGATGCTGCTGCAGTTTGTCACAGTATGAACCCTCTGGATGTTCTGCAGTTTGTCACAGTGTGAACCCACTGGATGCTGCCGCAGGTCGTCACAGTGTGAAACCTCCGGATGCTGCTGCAGTTTGTCACAGTGTAAAGCCTCTGGATGCTGCTGCAGTTTGTCACAGTGTGAACCCTCTGGATGCTGCTGCAGTTTGTCAAAGTGTGAACCCTCTGGATGCTGCTGCAGATTGTCACAGTTTGAAACTTCTGGTTGCTGCTGCAGTTTGTCACAGTGTGAATCCTCTGGATGTTGCTGCAGTTTGTCACAGTGTGAACACACTGGATGCTGCTGCAGTTTGTCACAGTGCAAACCCTCTGGATGCTGCTGCAGTTTGTCACAGTGTTAACCATCTGGGTGCTGCTGCAGTTTGTGACAGATCAAACCCTCTGGATGCTGCTGCAGTTTGTCACAGTGTAAACCCTCTGGACGCTGCTGCAGTTTGTCACAGTGTGTGAACTCACTGGATGCTGCTGCAGTTTGTCACAGTGGAAACCCTCTGGGTGCTGCTGAATTTTGTCACAGTGTGAACCCTCTGGAGGCTGCTGCAGTTTGTCACAGTGTGAACCCTCTGGATGCTCCTGCAGTTTGTCACAGTGTGAACCCTCTGGATGCTGCTGCAGTTTGTCACAGTGTGAACCCTCTGGATGCTGCTGCAGTTTGTCACAGTGTGTGAACCCTCTGGATGCTGCTGCAGTTTGTCACACCGTGAACCCTCTGGATGCTGCTGCAGTTTGTCACAGTGTGTGAACCCTCTGGATGCTGCCGCAGTTCGTCACAGTGTGAACCCTCTGGATGCTGCTGCAGTTTGTCACAGTGTGAACCCTCTGGATGCTCCTGCAATTTGTCAAAGTGTGAACCCTCTGGATGCTGCTGCAATTTGTCACAGTGTGTGAACTCTCTGGATGCTGCTGCAGTTTGTGACAGGGTGAACCCTCTGGATGCTGCTGCAGTTTGTCATAGTGTGTGAACTCTCTGGATGCTGCTGCAGTTTGTGACAGTGTGAACCCTCTGGATGCTGCTGCAGTTTGTCACAGTGTGTGAACCCTCTGGATGCTGCTGCAGTTTTTCACAGTGTGTGAACCCTCTGGATGCTGCTGCAGTGTGTCACAGTGTGATCCCTCTGGATGCTTCTGCAATTTGTCTCAGTGTGACACTTATGGATGCTGCTGCAGTTTGTCCCAGTGTGAATCCTCTGGATGCTGCTGCAGTTTGTCACAGTGTGAAACCTCCGGATGCTGCTGCAGTTTGTCACAATGCGAACCCTCTGGATGCTGCTGCAGTTTGTCACACCGTGAACCCTCTGGATGCTGCTGCAGTTTGTCACAGTATGATCCCTCTGGATGCTGCTGCAGTTTGTCACAGTATGAACCCTCTGGATGCTGCTGCAGTTTGTCACAGTGTGAACCCACTGGATGCTGCCGCAGGTCGTCACAGTGTGAAACCTCCGGATGCTGCTGCAGTTTGTCACAGTGTAAAGCCTCTGGATGCTGCTGCAGTTTGTCACAGTGTGAACCCTCTGGATGCTGCTGCAGTTTGTCAAAGTGTGAACCCTCTGGATGCTGCTGCAGATTGTCACAGTTTGAAACTTCTGGTTGCTGCTGCAGTTTGTCACAGTGTGAGTCCTCTGGATGTTGATGCAGTTTGTCACAGTGTGAACACACTGGATGCTGCTGCAGTTTGTCACAGTGCAAACCCTCTGGATGCTGCTGCAGTTTGTCACAGTGTTAACCATCTGGGTGCTGCTGCAGTTTGTGACAGAGCAAACCCTCTGGATGCTGCTGCAGTTTGTCACAGTGTAAACCCTCTGGACGCTGCTGCAGTTTGTCACAGTGTGTGAACTCACTGGATGCTGCTGCAGTTTGTCACAGTGCAAACCCTCTGGGTGCTGCTGAATTTTGTCACAGTGTGAACCCTCTGGATGCTGCTGCAGTTTGTCACAGTGTGAACCCTCTGGATGCTCCTGCAGTTTGTCACAGTGTGAACCCTCTGGATGCTGCTGCAGTTTGTCACAGTGTGAACCCTCTGGATGCTGCTGCAGTTTGTCACAGTGTGTGAACCCTCTGGATGCTGCTGCAGTTTGTCACACCGTGAACCCTCTGGATGCTGCTGCAGTTTGTCACAGTGTGTGAACCCTCTGGATGCTGCCGCAGTTCGTCACAGTGTGAACCCTCTGGATGCTGCTGCAGTTTGTCACAGTGTGAACCCTCTGGATGCTCCTGCAATTTGTCAAAGTGTGAACCCTCTGGATGCTGCTGCAATTTGTCACAGTGTGTGAACTCTCTGGTTGCTGCTGCAGTTTGTGACAGTGTGAACTCTCTGGATGCTGCTGCAGTTTGTCACAGTGTGTGAACCCTCTGGATGATGCTGCCGTTTGTCACAGTGTGAACCCTCTGGATGCTGCTGCAGTTTGTCACAGTGTGTGAACCCTCTGGATGCTGCTGCAGTTTGTGACAGGGTGAACCCTCTGGATGCTGCTGCAGTTTGTCATAGTGTGTGAACTCTCTGGATGCTGCTGCAGTTTGTGACAGTGTGAACCCTCTGGATGCTGCTGCAGTTTGTCACAGTGTGTGAACCCTCTGGATGCTTCTGCAGTTTTTCACAGTGTGTGAACCCTCTGGATGCTGCTGCAGTTTGTCACAATGCGAACCCTCTGGATGCTGCTGCAGTTTGTCACACCGTGAACCCTCTGGATGCTGCTGCAGTTTGTCACAGTATGATCCCTCTGGATGCTGCTGCAGTTTGTCACAGTATGAACCCTCTGGATGCTGCTGCAGTTTGTCACAGTGTGAACCCACTGGATGCTGCCGCAGGTCGTCACAGTGTGAAACCTCCGGATGCTGCTGCAGTTTGTCACAGTGTGAAGCCTCTGGATGCTGGTGCAGTTTGTCACAGTGTGAACCCTCTGGATGCTGCTGCAGTTTGTCACAGTGTGAACCCTCTGGATGCTGCTTCAGTTTATCACAGTGTGAACCCTCTGGATGCTGCTGCTGTTTGTCACAGTGTGAACCCTCTGGATGCTGCTGCAGTTTATCACAGTGTGAACCCTCTGGAAGCTGCTGCAGTTTGTCACAGTGTGTACCCTCTGGATGCTACTGCAGTTTGTCACAGTGTGAACCCTCTGGATGCTGCTGCAGTTTGTCACAGTGTGAACTCTCTGGATGCTGCTGCGATTTGTCACAGTGTGAACCCTCTGGATGCTGCTGCAGTTTGTCACAGTGTGAACCCACTGGATTTTGCTGCAGTTTATCACAGTGTGAACCCTCTGGATGCTGCTGCAGTTTATCACAGTGTGAACCCTCTGGATGCTGCTGCTGTTTGTCACAGTGTGAACCCTCTGGATGCTGCTGCTGTTTGTCACAGTGCGAACCCTCTGGATGCTGCTGCAGTTTATCACAGTGTGAACCCTCTGGATGCTGCTGCAGATTGTCACAGTGTGAACCCTCTGGAAGCTGCTGCAGTTTGTCACAGTGTGAACCCTCTGGATGCTGCTGCAGTTTGTCACAGTGTGAACCTTCTGGATGCTACTGCAGTTTGTCACAGTGTGAACCCTCTGGATGCTGCTGCAGTTTAGCACAGTGTGAACCCTCTGGATGCTGCTGCGATTTGTCACAGTGTGAACCCTCTGGATGCTGCTGCAGTTTGTCACAGTGTGAACCCTCTGGATTCTGCTGCAGTTTAGCACAGTGTGTGCACCCTCTGGATGCTGCTGCAGTTTGTCACACTGTGAACACTCTGGATGCTGCTGCAGTTTGTGACAGTGTGAACCCTCTGGATGCTGCTGCAGTTAGTCACAGTGTGAACCCTCTGACTTCTGCTGCAGTTTGTCACAGTGTGAACACTCTGGATGCTGCTGTAGTTTTTCACAGTGTGAACCCTCTGGATGCTCCTGCAGTTTGTCACAGTGTGAACCCTCTGGATGCTGCTGCAGTTTTTCACAGTGTGAACCCACTGGATGCTGCTGCAGTTTGTCACAGTGTGAAACCTTTTGATGCTGCTGCAGTTTGTCACAGTGTGACCCCTCTGGATGCTCCTGCAGTTTGTCACAGTGTGAACCCTCTGGATGCTGCTGCAGTTTGTCACAGTGTGAACCCTCTGGATGCTGCTGCAGTTTAGCACAGTGTGAACCCTCTGGATGCTGCTGCAGTTTAGCACAGTGTGAACCCTCTGGATGCTGCTGCGATTTGTCACAGTGTGAAACCTCTGGATGCTGCTGCAGTTTGTCACAGTGTGAACCCTCTGGATGCTGCTGCAGTTTGTCACAGTGTGAAACCTACTGGATGCTGCTGCAATTTGTCAAAGTGTGAAACCTACTGGATGCTGCTGCAGTTTGTCACAGTGTGAACCCTCTGGATGCTCCTGCAATTTGTCAAAGTGTGAACCCTCTGGATGCTGCTGCAATTTGTCACAGAGTGTGAACTCTCTGGATGCTGCTGCAGTTTGTGACAGTGTGAACTCTCTGGATGCTGCTGCAGTTTGTCACAGTGTGTGAACCCTCTGGATGATGCTGCCGTTTGTCACAGTGTGAACCCTCTGGATGCTGCTGCAGTTTGTCACAGTGTGTGAACCCTCTGGATGCTGCTGCAGTTTGTGACAGTGTGAACCCTCTGGATGCTGCTGCAGTTTGTCATAGTGTGTGAACTCTCTGGATGCTGCTGCAGTTTGTGACAGTGTGAACCCTCTGGATGCTGCTGCAGTTTGTCACAGTGTGTGAACCCTCTGGATGCTGCTGCAGTTTTTCACAGTGTGTGAACCCTCTGGATGCTGCTGCAGTGTGTCACAGTGTGATCCCTCTGGATGCTTCTGCAATTTGTCTCAGTGTGACACTTATGGATGCTGCTGCAGTTTGTCCCAGTGTGAATCCTCTGGATGCTGCTGCAGTTTGTCACAGTGTGAAACCTCCGGATACTGCTGCAGATTGTCACAGTGTGAACCCTCTGGAAGCTGCTGCAGTTTGTCACAGTGTGAACCCTCTGGATGCTGCTGCAGTTTGTCACAGTGTGAACCTTCTGGATGCTACTGCAGTTTGTCACAGTGTGAACCCTCTGGATGCTGCTGCAGTTTAGCACAGTGTGAACCCCCTGGATGCTGCTGCGATTTGTCACAGTGTGAACCCTCTGGATGCTGCTGCAGTTTGTCACAGTGTGAACCCTCTGGATTCTGCTGCAGTTTAGCACAGTGTGTGAACCCTCTGGATGCTGCTGCAGTTTGTCACACTGTGAACACTCTGGATGCTGCTGCAGTTTGTGACAGTGTGAACCCTCTGGATGCTGCTGCAGTTTGTCACAGTGTGAACCCTCTGACTTCTGCTGCAGTTTGTCACAGTGTGAACACTCTGGATGCTGCTGTAGTTTTTCACAGTGTGAACCCTCTGGATGCTGCTGCAGTTTGTGACAGTGTGAACCCTCTGGATGCTGCTGCAGTTTGTGACAGTGTGAACCCTCTGGATGCTCCTGCAATTTGTCAAAGTGTGAACCCTCTGGATGCTGCTGCAATTTGTCACAGAGTGTGAACTCTCTGGATGCTGCTGCAGTTTGTGACAGTGTGAACTCTCTGGATGCTGCTGCAGTTTGTCACAGTATGTGAACCCTCTGGATGATGCTGCCGTTTGTCACAGTGTGAACCCTCTGGATGCTGCTGCAGTTTGTCACAGTGTGTGAACCCTCTGGATGCTGCTGCAGTTTGTGACTGTGTGAACCCTCTGGATGCTGCTGCAGTTTGTCATAGTGTGTGAACTCTCTGGATGCTGCTGCAGTTTGTGACAGTGTGAACCCTCTGGATGCTGCTGCAGTTTGTCACAGTGTGTGAACCCTCTGGATGCTGCTGCAGTTTTTCACAGTGTGTGAACCCTCTGGATGCTGCTGCAGTGTGTCACAGTGTGATCCCTCTGGATGCTTCTGCAATTTGTCTCAGTGTGACACTTATGGATGCTGCTGCAGTTTGTCCCAGTGTGAATCCTCTGGATGCTGCTGCAGTTTGTCACAGTGTGAAACCTCCGGATGCTGCTGCAGTTTGTCACAATGCGAACCCTCTGGATGCTGCTGCAGTTTGTCACACCGTGAACCCTCTGGATGCTGCTGCAGGTTGTCACAGTATGATCCCTCTGGATGCTGCTGCAGTTTGTCACAGTATGAACCCTCTGGATGCTGCTGCAGTTTGTCACAGTGTGAACCCACTGGATGCTGCCGCAGGTCGTCACAGTGTGAAACCTCCGGATGCTGCTGCAGTTTGTCACAATGCGAACCCTCTGGATGCTGCTGCAGTTTGTCACAGTGTGAAGCCTCTGGATGCTGCTGCAGTTTGTCACAGTGTGAATCCTCTGGATGCTGCTGCAGTTTGTCACAGTGTGAACCCTCTGGATGGTGCTGCAGTTTGTCACAGTGTGAACCCTCTGGATGCTGCTGCAGTTTGTTACAGTGTGAACCCTCTGGATGCTGCTGCAGTTTGTCACAGTGTGAACTCTCTGGATGCTGCTGCAGTTTGTCACAGTGTGTGAACCCTGTGGATACTGCTGCAGTTTGTCACAGTGTGAACTCTCTGGATGCTGCTGCAGTTTGTCACAGTGTGAACCCTCTGGATGCTGCTGCAGTTTGTCACAGTGTGAACAATCTGGATGCTGCTGCAGTTTGTCACAGTCTGAACCCTCTAGACGCTGCTGCAGTTTGTCACAGTGTGAACCCTCTGGATGCTGCTGCAGTGTGTCACAGTGTGAACCCTCTGGATGCTGCTGCAGTTAGTCACTGTGTGAACCCACTGGATGCTGCTGCAGTTCGTCACACTGTGAAACCTGTGGATGCTGCTGCAGTTTGTGACAGTGTGAACCCTCTGGATGCTCCTGCAATTTGTCAAAGTGTGAACCCTCTCGATGCTGCTGCAATTTGTCACAGAGTGTGAACTCTCTGGATGCTGCTGCAGTTTGTGACAGTGTGAACTCTCTGGATGCTGCTGCAGTTTGTCACAGTATGTGAACCCTCTGGATGATGCTGCCGTTTGTCACAGTGTGAACCCTCTGGATGCTGCTGCAGTTTGTCACAGTGTGTGAACCCTCTGGATGCTGCTGCAGTTTGGGACAGTGTGAACCCTCTGGATGCTGCTGCAGTTTGTCATAGTGTGTGAACTCTCTGGATGCTGCTGCAGTTTGTGACAGTGTGAACCCTCTGGATGCTGCTGCAGTTTGTCACAGTGTGTGAACCCTCTGGATGCTGCTGCAGTTTTTCACAGTGTGTGAACCCTCTGGATGCTGCTGCAGTGTGTCACAGTGTGATCCCTCTGGATGCTTCTGCAATTTGTCTCAGTGTGACACTTATGGATGCTGCTGCAGTTTGTCCCAGTGTGAATCCTCTGGATGCTGCTGCAGTTTGTCACAGTGTGAAACCTCCGGATGCTGCTGCAGTTTGTCACAATGCGAACCCTCTGGATGCTGCTGCAGTTTGTCACACCGTGAACCCTCTGGATGCTGCTGCAGGTTGTCACAGTATGATCCCTCTGGATGCTGCTGCAGTTTGTCACAGTATGAACCCTCTGGATGCTGCTGCAGTTTGTCACAGTGTGAACCCACTGGATGCTGCCGCAGGTCGTCACAGTGTGAAACCTCCGGATGCTGCTGCAGTTTGTCACAATGCGAACCCTCTGGATGCTGCTGCAGTTTGTCACAGTGTGAAGCCTCTGGATGCTGCTGCAGTTTGTCACAGTGTGAACCCTCTGGTTGCTGCTGCAGTTTGTCACAGTGTGAACCCTCTGGATGCTGCTGCAGATTGTCACAGTTTGAACCCTCTGGATGCTGCTGCAGTGTGTCACAGTGTGATCCCTCTGGATGCTTCTGCAATTTGTCTCAGAGTGACACTTATGGATGCTGCTGCAGTTTGTCCCAGTGTGAATCCTCTGGATGCTGCTGCAGTTTGTCACAGTGTGAACTCTCTGCAGCAGCATCCAGATGGTTAACACTGTGACAAACTGCAGCAGCATCCAGAGGGTTTGCACTGTGACAAACTGAATCAGCATCCAGTGTGTTCACACTGTGACAAACTGCAGCAACATCCAGAGGATTCACACTGTGACAAACTGCAGCAGCAACCAGAAGTTTCAAACTGTGACAATCTGCAGCAGCATCCAGAGGGTTCACACTGTGACAAACTGCAGCAGCATCCAGAGTGTTCACACTGTGACAAACTGCAGCAGCATCCAGAGGCTTCACACTGTGACAAACTGCAGCAGCATCCAGAGGGTTCGCATTGTGACAAACTGCAGCAGCATCCGGAGGTTTCACACTGTGACGACCTGCGGCAGCATCCAGTGGGTTCACACTGTGACAAACTGCAGCAGCATCCAGAGGGTTCATACTGTGACAAACTGCAGCAGCATCCAGAGGGATCATACTGTGACAACCTGCAGCAGCATCCAGAGGGTTCACGTTGTGACAAACTGCAGCAGCATCCAGAGGGTTCGCATTGTGACAAACTGCAGCAGCATCCGGAGGTTTCACACTGTGACAAACTGCAGCAGCATCCACAGGATTCACACTGGGACAAACTGCAGCAGCATCCATAAGTGTCACTCTGAGACAAATTGCAGAAGCATCCAGAGGGATCACACTGTGACACACTGCAGCAGCATCCAGAGGGTTCAAACTGTGACAATCTGCAGCAGCATCCAGAGGGTTCACACTGTGACAAACTGCAGCAGCATCCAGAGGGTTCACACTGTGACAAACTGCAGCAGCATCCAGAGGCTTCACACTGTGACAAACTGCAGCAGCATCCAGAGGGTTCGCATTGTGACAAACTGCAGCAGCATCCGGAGGTTTCACACTGTGACGACCTGCGGCAGCATCCAGTGGGTTCACACTGTGACAAACTGCAGCAGCATCCAGAGGGTTCATACTGTGACAAACTGCAGCAGCATCCAGAGGGATCATACTGTGACAACCTGCAGCAGCATCCAGAGGGTTCACGGTGTGACAAACTGCAGCAGCATCCAGAGGGTTCGCATTGTGACAAACTGCAGCAGCATCCGGAGGTTTCACACTGTGACAAACTGCAGCAGCATCCAGAGGATTCACACTGGGACAAACTGCAGCAGCATCCATAAGTGTCACACTGAGACAAATTGCAGAAGCATCCAGAGGGATCACACTGTGACACACTGCAGCAGCATCCAGAGGGTCCACACACTGTGAAAAACTGCAGCAGCATCCAGAGGGTTCACACACTGTGACAAACTGCAGCAGCATCCAGAGGGTTCACACTGTCACAAACTGCAGCAGCATCCAGAGAGTTCACACACTATGACAAACTGCAGCAGCATCCAGAGGGTTCACACTGTCACAAACTGCAGCAGCATCCAGAGGGTTCACACACGGTGACAAACTGCAGTAGCATCCAGAGGGTTCACACTGTGACAAACGGCAGCATCATCCAGAGGGTTCACATATTGTGACAAATTGCAGCAGCATCCAGAGAGTTCACACTGTCACAAACTGCAGCAGCATCCAGAGAGTTCACACTCTGTGACAAATTGCAGCAGCATCCAGAGGGTTCACACTTTGACAAATTGCAGGAGCATCCAGAGGGTTCACACTGTCACAAACTGCAGCAGCATCCAGAGGGTTCACACTGTCACAAACTGCAGCAGCATCCAGAGGGTTCACACTGTGAAAAACTACAGCAGCATCCAGAGTGTTCACACTGTGACAAACTGCAGCAGAAGTCAGAGGGTTCACACTGTGACAAACTGCAGCAGCATCCAGAGGGTTCACACTGTCACAAACTGCAGCAGCATCCAGAGTGTTCACAGTGTGACAAACTGCAGCAGCATCCAGAGGGTTCACACACTGTGCTAAACTGCAGCAGAATCCAGAGGGTTCACACTGTGACAAACTGCAGCAGCATCCAGAGGGTTCACACTGTGACAAATCGCAGCAGCATCCAGAGGGTTCACACTGTGCTAAACTGCAGCAGCATCCAGAGGGTTCACACTGTGACAAACTGCAGTAGCATCCAGAAGGTTCACACTGTGACAAACTGCAGCAGCATCCAGAGGGTTCACACTGTGACAAACTGCAGCAGCTTCCAGAGGGTTCACACTGTGACAATCTGCAGCAGTATCCGGAGGTTTCACACTGTGACAAACTGCAGCAGCATCCAGAGGATTCACACTGGGACAAACTGCAGCAGCATCCATAAGTGTCACACTGAGACAAATTGCAGAAGCATCCAGAGGGATCACACTGTGACACACTGCAGCAGCATCCAGAGGGTTCACACACTGTGAAAAACTGCAGCAGCATCCAGAGGGTTCACACACTGTGACAAACTGCAGCAGCATCCAGAGGGTTCACACTGTCACAAACTGCAGCAGCATCCAGAGAGTTCACACACTATGACAAACTGCAGCAGCATCCAGAGGGTTCACACTGTCACAAACTGCAGCAGCATCCAGAGGGTTCACACACTGTGACAAACTGCAGCAGCATCCAGAGGGTTCACACTGTGACAAACGGCAGCATCATCCAGAGGGTTCACACACTGTGACAAACTGCAGCAGCATCCAGAGAGTTCACACTGTCACAAACTGCAGCAGCATCCAGAGAGTTCACACTCTGTGACAAATTGCAGCAGCATCCAGAGGGTTCACACTTTGACAAATTGCAGGAGCATCCAGAGGGTTCACACTGTGACAAACTGCAGCAGCATCCAGTAGGTTTCACACTTTGACAAATTGCAGCAGCATCCAGTAGGTTTCACACTGTGACAAACTGCAGCAGCATCCAGAGGGTTCACACTGTGACAAACTGCAGCAGCATCCAGAGGTTTCACACTGTGACAAATCGCAGCAGCATGCAGAGGGTTCACACTGTGCTAAACTGCAGCAGCATCCAGAGGGTTCACACTGTGCTAAACTGCAGCAGCATCCAGAGGGTTCACACTGTGACAAACTGCAGCAGCATCCAGAGGGTTCACACTGTGACAAACTGCAGGAGCATCCAGAGGGGTCACACTGTGACAAACTGCAGCAGCATCAAAAGGTTTCACACTGTGACAAACTGCAGCAGCATCCAGTGGGTTCAGACTGTGAAAAACTGCAGCAGCATCCAGAGGGTTCACACTGTGACAAACTGCAGGAGCATCCAGAGGGTTCACACTGTGAAAAACTACAGCAGCATCCAGAGTGTTCACACTGTGACAAACTGCAGCAGAAGTCAGAGGGTTCACACTGTGACAAACTGCAGCAGCATCCAGAGGGTTCACACTGTCACAAACTGCAGCAGCATCCAGAGTGTTCACAGTGTGACAAACTGCAGCAGCATCCAGAGGGTTCACACACTGTGCTAAACTGCAGCAGAATCCAGAGGGTTCACACTGTGACAAACTGCAGCAGCATCCAGAGGGTTCACACTGTGACAAATCGCAGCAGCATCCAGAGGGTTCACACTGTGCTAAACTGCTGCAGCATCCAGAGGGTTCACACTGTGACAAACTGCAGTAGCATCCAGAAGGTTCACACTGTGACAAACTGCAGCAGCATCCAGAGGGTTCACACTGTGACAAACTGCAGCAGCTTCCAGAGGGTTCACACTGTGACAATCTGCAGCAGCATCCAGAGGGTTCACACTGTGATAAACTGCAGCAGCATCCAGAGGGTTCACACTGTGACAAACAGCAGCAGCATCCAGAGGGTTCACACTGTGACAAACAGCAGCAGCATCCAGAGGGTTCACACTGTGATAAACTGCAGCAGCATCCAGAGGGTTCACACTGTGATAAACTGCAGCAAAATCCAGTGGGTTCACACTGTGACAAACTGCAGCAGCATCCAGAGGGTTCACACTGTGACAAATCGCAGCAGCATCCAGAGAGTTCACACTGTGACAAACTGCAGCAGCATCCAGAGGGTTCACACTGTGACAAACTGCAGTAGCATCCAGAGGGTACACACTGTGACAAACTGCAGCAGCTTCCAGAGGGTTCACACTGTGATAAACTGCAGCAGCATCCAGAGGGTTCACACTGTGACAAACAGCAGCAGCATCCAGAGGGTTCACACTGTGATAAACTGCAGCAGCATCCAGAGGGTTCACACTGTGACAAACTGCAGCAGCATCCAGAGGGTTCACACTGTGACAAACTGCAGCAGCATCCAGAGGCTTCACACTGTGACAAACTGCAGCAGCATCCGGAGGTTTCACACTGTGACGACCTGCGGCTGCATCCAGTGGGTTCACACACTGTGAAAAACTGCAGCAGCATCCAGAGGGTTCACACACTGTGACAAACTGCAGCAGCATCCAGAGGGTTCACACTGTCACAAACTGCAGCAGCATCCAGAGAGTTCACATACTATGACAAACTGCAGCAGCATCCAGAGGGTTCACACTGTCACAAACTGCAGCAGCATCCAGAGGGTTCACACACTGTGACAAACTGCAGCAGCATCCAGAGGGTTCACACTGTGACAAACGGCAGCATCATCCAGAGGGTTCACACACTGTGACAAACTGCAGCAACATTCAGAGAGTTCACACAGTCACAAACTGCAGCAGCAACCAGAGAGTTCACACACTGTGACAAATTGCAGCAGCATCCAGAGGGTTCACACTTTGACAAATTGCAGGAGCATCCAGAGGGTTCACACTGTGACAAACTGCAGCAGCATCCAGTAGGTTTCACACTTTGACAAATTGCAGCAGCATCCAGTAAGTTTCACACTGTGACAGACTGCAGCAGCATCCAGAGGGTTCACACTGTGACAAACTGCAGCAGCATCCAGAGGGTTCACACTGTGCTAAACTGCAGCAGCATCCAGAGGGTTCACACTGTGACAAACTGCAGCAGCATCCAGAGGGTTCACATTGTGACAAACTACAGCAGCATCCAGAGGGTTCACACTGTGACAAACTGCAGCAGCATCCAGAGGGTTCACACTGTGACAAATTGCAGCAGCATCCAGAGGGTTCACACACTGTAACAAACTGCAGCAGCGTCCAGAGGGTTCACACTGTGATAAACTGCAGCAGCATCCAGAGGGTTCACACTGTGACCAACTGCAGCAGCATCCAGAGGGTTCACACTGTGACAAACTGCAGCAGCATCCAGAGGGTTCACACTGTGACAAACTGCAGCAGCATCCAGAGGGTTCATACTGTGACAAACTGCAGCAGCATCCAGAGGGTTCACACTGTGACAAACTACAGCAGCATCCAGAGGGTTCATACTGTGACAAACCACAGCTGCATCCAGAGGGTTCATACTGTGACAAACTGCAGCAGCATCCAGAGGGTTCACACTGTGACAAACTGCAGCAGCATCCAGAGGGTTCATACTGTGACAAACCACAGCAGCATCCAGAGGGTTCCCACTGTAACAAACTGCAGCAGCATCCAGAGGGTTCACACTGTGACAAACTGCAGCAGCATCCAGATGGTTCAGACAGTAACAAACTGCAGCAGCATCCAGAGGTTCACACTGTGACAAACTGCAGGAGCATCCAGAGGGTTCACACTGTGAAAAACTGGAGCAGCATCCAGAGGGTTCACACTGTCACAAACTGCAGCAGCATCCACAGGTTTCACAGTGTGACGAACTGCAGCAGCATCCAGTGGGTTCACACAGTGACTAACTGCAGCAGCATCCAGAGGGTTCACACTGTGACACACTGCAGCAGCATCCAGAGGGTTCACACTGTGAAAAACTGCAGCAGGATCGAGCGGGTTTGCACTGTGACAAACTGCAACAGCATCCATAAGTGTCACACTGAGACAAATTGCAGAAGAATCCAGAGGGATCACACTGTGACACACTGCAGCAGCATCCAGAGGGTTCACACACTGTGAAAAACTGCAGCAGCATCCAGAGGGTTCACACACTGTGACAAACTGCAGCAGCATCCAGAGGGTTCACACTGTCACAAACTGCAGCAGCATCCAGAGAGTTCACACACTATGACAAACTGCAGCAGCATCCAGAGGGTTCACACTGTCACAAACTGCAGCAGCATCCAGAGGGTTCACACACTGTGACAAACTGCAGCAGCATCCAGAGGGTTCACACTGTGACAAACGGCAGCATCATCCAGAGGGTTCACACACTGTGACAAACTGCAGCAACATTCAGAGAGTTCACACAGTCACAAACTGCAGCAGCAACCAGAGAGTTCACACACTGTGACAAATTGCAGCAGCATCCAGAGGGTTCACACTTTGACAAATTGCAGGAGCATCCAGAGGGTTCACACTGTGACAAACTGCAGCAGCATCCAGTAGGTTTCACACTTTGACAAATTGCAGTAGCATCCAGTAAGTTTCACACTGTGACAGACTGCAGCAGCATCCAGAGGGTTCACACTGTGACAAACTGCAGCAGCATCCAGAGGTTTCACACTGTGACAAATCGCAGCAGCATCCAGAGGGTTCACACTGTGCTAAACTGCAGCAGCATCCAGAGGGTTCACACTGTGCTAAACTGCAGCAGCATCCAGAGGGTTCACACTGTGACAAACTGCAGCAGCATCCAGAGGGTTCACATTGTGACAAACTACAGCAGCATCCAGAGGGTTCACACTGTGACAAACTGCAGCAGCATCCAGAGGGTTCACACTGTGACAAATTGCAGCAGCATCCAGAGGGTTCACACACTGTAACAAACTGCAGCAGCGTCCAGAGGGTTCACACTGTGATAAACTGCAGCAGCATCCAGAGGGTTCACACTGTGACCAACTGCAGCAGCATCCAGAGGGTTCACACTGTGACAAACTGCAGCAGCATCCAGAGGGTTCACACTGTGACAAACTGCAGCAGCATCCAGAGGGTTCATACTGTGACAAACTGCAGCAGCATCCAGAGGGTTCACACTGTGACAAACTACAGCAGCATCCAGAGGGTTCATACTGTGACAAACCACAGCTGCATCCAGAGGGTTCATACTGTGACAAACTGCAGCAGCATCCAGAGGGTTCACACTGTGACAAACTGCAGCAGCATCCAGAGGGTTCATACTGTGACAAACCACAGCAGCATCCAGAGGGTTCCCACTGTAACAAACTGCAGCAGCATCCAGAGGGTTCACACTGTGACAAACTGCAGCAGCATCCAGATGGTTCAGACAGTAACAAACTGCAGCAGCATCCAGAGGTTCACACTGTGACAAACTGCAGGAGCATCCAGAGGGTTCACACTGTGAAAAACTGGAGCAGCATCCAGAGGGTTCACACTGTCACAAACTGCAGCAGCATCCACAGGTTTCACAGTGTGACGAACTGCAGCAGCATCCAGTGGGTTCACACAGTGACTAACTGCAGCAGCATCCAGAGGGTTCACACTGTGACACACTGCAGCAGCATCCAGAGGGTTCACACTGTGACAAACTGCAGCAGCGTCTAGAGGGTTCAGACTGTGACAAACTGCAGCAGCATCCAGATGGTTAACACTGTGACAAACTGCAGCAGGATCGAGCGGGTTTGCACTGTGACAAACTGCAACAGCATCCAGAGGGTTCACACTGTGAAAAACTGCAGCAGCATCCAGAGGGTTCACACTGTGACAAACTGCAGCAGCATCCAGAGAGTTCACACTGTGACAAACTGCAGCAGTATCCAGAGGGTTCACACACTGTGACAAACTGCAGCAGCATCCAGAGAGTTCACACTGTGACAAACTGCAGCAGCATCCAGAGGGTTCACACTGTAACAAACTGCAGCAGCATCCAGAGGGTTCACACTGTGAAAAACTGCAGCAGCATCCAGAGGGTTCACACTGTGACAAACTGCAGCAGCATCCAGAGGATTCACACTGTGACAAATTGCAGCAGCATCTAGAGGGTACACACTGTGACAAACTGCAGCATCATCCAGAGGGTTCACACTGTGACAAACTGCAGCTGCATCCAGAGGGTTCAAACACTGTGACAAATTGCAGCAGCACCCAAAGGGTTCACATTGTGACAAACTGCAGCAGCATCCAGAGGGTTCACACGCTGTCACAAACTGCAGCAGCATCCAGAGGTTTCACACTGTGACAAACTGCAGCAGCATCCAGAGGGTTCACACACTGTGACAAACTGCAGCAGCATCCAGAGTGTTCACACTGTGACACACTGCTGCTGCATCCAGAGGGTTCACACTGTGACAGACTGCCGCAGCATCCAGAGGGTTCACATTGTGACAAACTGCAGCGGCATCTAGAGTGTTCACACTGTCACAAACTGCAGCAGCATCCAGAGTGTTCGCACTGTGACACACTGCAGTAGAATCCAGAGGGTTCACACTGTGACAAACTGCAGCAGCATCCCGAGGATTCTCACTGAGACAAACTGCAGCAGCATCCAGAGGGTTCACACACTGTGACACACTGCAGCAGCATCCAGAGGGTTCACACTGTGACAAACTGCAGCAGCATCCAGAGGGTTCATACTGTGACAAACCACAGCAGCATCCAGAGGGTTCCCACTGTAACAAACTGCAGCAGCATCCAGAGGGTTCACACTGTGACAAACTGCAGCAGCATCCAGATGGTTCAGACAGTAACAAACTGCAGCAGCATCCAGAGGTTCACACTGTGACAAACTGCAGGAGCATCCAGAGGGTTCACACTGTGAAAAACTGGAGCAGCATCCAGAGGGTTCACACTGTCACAAACTGCAGCAGCATCCACAGGTTTCACAGTGTGACGAACTGCAGCAGCATCCAGTGGGTTCACACAGTGACTAACTGCAGCAGCATCCAGAGGGTTCACACTGTGACACACTGCAGCAGCATCCAGAGGGTTCACACTGTGACAAACTGCAGCAGCGTCTAGAGGGTTCAGACTGTGACAAACTGCAGCAGCATCCAGATGGTTAACACTGTGACAAACTGCAGCAGGATCGAGCGGGTTTGCACTGTGACAAACTGCAACAGCATCCAGAGGGTTCACACTGTGAAAAACTGCAGCAGCATCCAGAGGGTTCACACTGTGACAAACTGCAGCAGCATCCAGAGAGTTCACACTGTGACAAACTGCAGCAGTATCCAGAGGGTTCACACACTGTGACAAACTGCAGCAGCATCCAGAGAGTTCACACTGTGACAAACTGCAGCAGCATCCAGAGGGTTCACACTGTAACAAACTGCAGCAGCATCCAGAGGGTTCACACTGTGAAAAACTGCAGCAGCATCCAGAGGGTTCACACTGTGACAAACTGCAGCAGCATCCAGAGGATTCACACTGTGACAAATTGCAGCAGCATCTAGAGGGTACACACTGTGACAAACTGCAGCATCATCCAGAGGGTTCACACTGTGACAAACTGCAGCTGCATCCAGAGGGTTCAAACACTGTGACAAATTGCAGCAGCACCCAAAGGGTTCACATTGTGACAAACTGCAGCAGCATCCAGAGGGTTCACACGCTGTCACAAACTGCAGCAGCATCCAGAGGTTTCACACTGTGACAAACTGCAGCAGCATCCAGAGGGTTCACACACTGTGACAAACTGCAGCAGCATCCAGAGTGTTCACACTGTGACACACTGCTGCTGCATCCAGAGGGTTCACACTGTGACAGACTGCCGCAGCATCCAGAGGGTTCACATTGTGACAAACTGCAGCGGCATCTAGAGTGTTCACACTGTCACAAACTGCAGCAGCATCCAGAGTGTTCGCACTGTGACACACTGCAGTAGAATCCAGAGGGTTCACACTGTGACAAACTGCAGCAGCATCCCGAGGATTCTCACTGAGACAAACTGCAGCAGCATCCAGAGGGTTCACACACTGTGACACACTGCAGCAGCATCCAGAGGGTTCACACTGTGACAAACTGCAGCAGCATCCGGAGGTTTCACACTGTGACGAACTGCGGCAGCATCCAGAGGGTTCACACTGTGACAAACTGCAGCAGCATCCAGAGGGTTCACACTGAGACAAATTGCAGAAGCATCCAGAGGGTTCACACTGTGACAAACTGCAGCAGCATCCAGAGGGTTCACGGTGTGACAAACTGCAGCAGCATCCAGAGGGTTCACACACTGTGACAAACTGCAGCAGCATCCAGAGGGTTCACACTGTGACAAACTGCAGCAGCATCCAGAGGGTTCACACTGTGACAAACAGCAGGAGCATCCAGAGGGTTCACACTGTGACAAACTGCAGCAGCATCCAGAGGGTTCACACTGTGACAAAATTCAGCAGCATCCAGAGGGTTTGCACTGTGACAAACTGCAGCAGCATCCAGTGAGTTCACACACTGTGACAAACTGCAGCAGCGTCCAGAGGGTTTACACTGTGACAAACTGCAGCAGCATCCAGAGGGTTTGCTCTGTCACAAACTGCAGCAGCATCCAGATGGTTAACACTGTGACAAACTGCAGCAGCATCCAGAGGGTTTGCACTGTGACAAACTGCAGCAGCATCCAGTGTGTTCACACTGTGACAAACTGCAGCAACATCCAGAGGATTCACACTGTGACAAACTGCAGCAGCAACCAGAAGTTTCAAACTGTGACAATCTGCAGCAGCATCCAGAGGGTTCACACTGTGACAAACTGCAGCAGCATCCAGAGTGTTCACACTGTGACAAACTGCAGCAGCATCCAGAGGCTTCACACTGTGACAAACTGCAGCAGCATCCAGAGGGTTCGCATTGTGACAAACTGCAGCAGCATCCGGAGGTTTCACACTGTGACGACCTGCGGCAGCATCCAGTGGGTTCACACTGTGACAAACTGCAGCAGCATCCAGAGGGTTCATACTGTGACAAACTGCAGCAGCATCCAGAGGGATCATACTGTGACAACCTGCAGCAGCATCCAGAGGGTTCACGGTGTGACAAACTGCAGCAGCATCCAGAGGGTTCACACACTGTGACTAACTGCAGCAGCATCCAGAGGGTTCACACTGTGACACACTGCAGCAGCATCCAGAGGGTTCACACTGTGAAAAACTGCAGCAGGATCGAGCGGGTTTGCACTGTGACAAACTGCAACAGCATCCATAAGTGTCACACTGAGACAAATTGCAGAAGAATCCAGAGGGATCACACTGTGACACACTGCAGCAGCATCCAGAGGGTTCACACACTGTGAAAAACTGCAGCAGCATCCAGAGGGTTCACACACTGTGACAAACTGCAGCAGCATCCAGAGGGTTCACACTGTCACAAACTGCAGCAGCATCCAGAGAGTTCACACACTATGACAAACTGCAGCAGCATCCAGAGGGTTCACACTGTCACAAACTGCAGCAGCATCCAGAGGGTTCACACACTGTGACAAACTGCAGCAGCATCCAGAGGGTTCACACTGTGACAAACGGCAGCATCATCCAGAGGGTTCACACACTGTGACAAACTGCAGCAATATTCAGAGAGTTCACACAGTCACAAACTGCAGCAGCAACCAGAGAGTTCACACACTGTGACAAATTGCAGCAGCATCCAGAGGGTTCACACTTTGACAAATTGCAGGAGCATCCAGAGGGTTCACACTGTGACAAACTGCAGCAGCATCCAGTAGGTTTCACACTTTGACAAATTGCAGTAGCATCCAGTAAGTTTCACACTGTGACAGACTGCAGCAGCATCCAGAGGGTTCACACTGTGACAAACTGCAGCAGCATCCAGAGGTTTCACACTGTGACAAATCGCAGCAGCATCCAGAGGGTTCACACTGTGCTAAACTGCAGCAGCATCCAGAGGGTTCACACTGTGCTAAACTGCAGCAGCATCCAGAGGGTTCACACTGTGACAAACTGCAGCAGCATCCAGAGGGTTCACATTGTGACAAACTACAGCAGCATCCAGAGGGTTCACACTGTGACAAACTGCAGCAGCATCCAGAGGGTTCACACTGTGACAAATTGCAGCAGCATCCAGAGGGTTCACACACTGTAACAAACTGCAGCAGCGTCCAGAGGGTTCACACTGTGATAAACTGCAGCAGCATCCAGAGGGTTCACACTGTGACCAACTGCAGCAGCATCCAGAGGGTTCACACTGTGACAAACTGCAGCAGCATCCAGAGGGTTCACACTGTGACAAACTGCAGCAGCATCCAGAGGGTTCATACTGTGACAAACTGCAGCAGCATCCAGAGGGTTCACACTGTGACAAACTACAGCAGCATCCAGAGGGTTCATACTGTGACAAACCACAGCTGCATCCAGAGGGTTCACACTGTGACAAACTGCAGGAGCATCCAGAGGGTTCACACTGTGAAAAACTGGAGCAGCATCCAGAGGGTTCACACTGTCACAAACTGCAGCAGCATCCACAGGTTTCACAGTGTGACGAACTGCAGCAGCATCCAGTGGGTTCACACAGTGACTAACTGCAGCAGCATCCAGAGGGTTCACACTGTGACACACTGCAGCAGCATCCAGAGGGTTCACACTGTGACAAACTGCAGCAGCGTCTAGAGGGTTCAGACTGTGACAAACTGCAGCAGCATCCAGATGGTTAACACTGTGACAAACTGCAGCAGGATCGAGCGGGTTTGCACTGTGACAAACTGCAACAGCATCCAGAGGGTTCACACTGTGAAAAACTGCAGCAGCATCCAGAGGGTTCACACTGTGACAAACTGCAGCAGCATCCAGAGAGTTCACACTGTGACAAACTGCAGCAGTATCCAGAGGGTTCACACACTGTGACAAACTGCAGCAGCATCCAGAGAGTTCACACTGTGACAAACTGCAGCAGCATCCAGAGGGTTCACACTGTAACAAACTGCAGCAGCATCCAGAGGGTTCACACTGTGAAAAACTGCAGCAGCATCCAGAGGGTTCACACTGTGACAAACTGCAGCAGCATCCAGAGGATTCACACTGTGACAAATTGCAGCAGCATCTAGAGGGTACACACTGTGACAAACTGCAGCATCATCCAGAGGGTTCACACTGTGACAAACTGCAGCTGCATCCAGAGGGTTCAAACACTGTGACAAATTGCAGCAGCACCCAAAGGGTTCACATTGTGACAAACTGCAGCAGCATCCAGAGGGTTCACACGCTGTCACAAACTGCAGCAGCATCCAGAGGTTTCACACTGTGACAAACTGCAGCAGCATCCAGAGGGTTCACACACTGTGACAAACTGCAGCAGCATCCAGAGTGTTCACACTGTGACACACTGCTGCTGCATCCAGAGGGTTCACACTGTGACAGACTGCCGCAGCATCCAGAGGGTTCACACTGTGACAAACTGCAGCAGCATCCAGAGGGTTCACATTGTGACAAACTGCAGCGGCATCTAGAGTGTTCACACTGTCACAAACTGCAGCAGCATCCAGAGTGTTCGCACTGTGACACACTGCAGTAGAATCCAGAGGGTTCACACTGTGACAAACTGCAGCAGCATCCCGAGGATTCTCACTGAGACAAACTGCAGCAGCATCCAGAGGGTTCACACACTGTGACACACTGCAGCAGCATCCAGAGGGTTCACACTGTGACAAACTGCAGCAGCATCCGGAGGTTTCACACTGTGACGAACTGCGGCAGCATCCAGAGGGTTCACACTGTGACAAACTGCAGCAGCATCCAGAGGGTTCACACTGAGACAAATTGCAGAAGCATCCAGAGGGTTCACACTGTGACAAACTGCAGCAGCATCCAGAGGGTTCACGGTGTGACAAACTGCAGCAGCATCCAGAGGGTTCACACACTGTGACAAACTGCAGCAGCATCCAGAGGGTTCACACTGTGACAAACTGCAGCAGCATCCAGAGGGTTCACACTGTGACAAACTGCAGGAGCATCCAGAGGGTTCACACTGTGACAAACTGCAGCAGCATCCAGAGGGTTCACACTGTGACAAAATTCAGCAGCATCCAGAGGGTTTGCACTGTGACAAACTGCAGCAGCATCCAGTGAGTTCACACACTGTGACAAACTGCAGCAGCGTCCAGAGGGTTTACACTGTGACAAACTGCAGCAGCATCCAGAGGGTTTGCTCTGTCACAAACTGCAGCAGCATCCAGATGGTTAACACTGTGACAAACTGCAGCAGCATCCAGAGGGTTTGCACTGTGACAAACTGCAGCAGCATCCAGTGTGTTCACACTGTGACAAACTGCAGCAACATCCAGAGGATTCACACTGTGACAAACTGCAGCAGCAACCAGAAGTTTCAAACTGTGACAATCTGCAGCAGCATCCAGAGGGTTCACACTGTGACAAACTGCAGCAGCATCCAGAGTGTTCACACTGTGACAAACTGCAGCAGCATCCAGAGGCTTCACACTGTGACAAACTGCAGCAGCATCCAGAGGGTTCGCATTGTGACAAACTGCAGCAGCATCCGGAGGTTTCACACTGTGACGACCTGCGGCAGCATCCAGTGGGTTCACACTGTGACAAACTGCAGCAGCATCCAGAGGGTTCATACTGTGACAAACTGCAGCAGCATCCAGAGGGATCATACTGTGACAACCTGCAGCAGCATCCAGAGGGTTCACGGTGTGACAAACTGCAGCAGCATCCAGAGGGTTCACACACTGTGACAAACTGCAGCAGCATCCAGATGGTTAACACTGTGACAAACTGCAGCAGCATCCAGAGGGTTCGCATTGTGACAAACTGCAGCAGCATCCGGAGGTTTCACACTGTGACAAACTGCAGCAGCATCCAGAGGATTCACACTGGGACAAACTGCAGCAGCATCCATAAGTGTCACACTGAGACAAATTGCAGAAGCATCCAGAGGGATCACACTGTGACACACTGCAGCAGCATCCAGAGGGTTCAAACTGTGACAATCTGCAGCAGCATCCAGAGGGTTCACACTGTGACAAACTGCAGCCGCATCCAGAGGGTTCACACTGTGACAAACTGCAGCAGCATCCAGAGGCTTCACACTGTGACAAACTGCAGCAGCATCCAGAGGGTTCGCATTGTGACAAACTGCAGCAGCATCCGGAGGTTTCACACTGTGACGACCTGCGGCAGCATCCAGTGGGTTCACACTGTGACAAACTGCAGCAGCATCCAGAGGGTTCATACTGTGACAAACTGCAGCAGCATCCAGAGGGATCATACTGTGACAACCTGCAGCAGCATCCAGAGGGTTCACACTGTGACAAACTGCAGCAGCATCCAGATGGTTCAGACAGTAACAAACTGCAGCAGCATCCAGAGGTTCACACTGTGACAAACTGCAGGAGCATCCAGAGGGTTCACACTGTGAAAAACTGGAGCAGCATCCAGAGGGTTCACACTGTCACAAACTGCAGCAGCATCCACAGGTTTCACAGTGTGACAAACTGCAGCAGCATCCAGTGGGTTCACACAGTGACTAACTGCAGCAGCATCCAGAGGGTTCACACTGTGACACACTGCAGCAGCATCCAGAGGGTTCACACTGTGACAAACTGCAGCAGCGTCTAGAGGGTTCAGACTGTGACAAACTGCAGCAGCATCCAGATGGTTAACACTGTGACAAACTGCAGCAGGATCGAGCGGGATTGCACTGTGACAAACTGCAGCAGCATCCAGAGGGTTCACACTGTGAAAAACTGCAGCAGCATCCAGAGGGTTCACACTGTGACAAACTGCAGCAGCATCCAGAGAGTTCACACTGTGACAAACTGCAGCAGTATCCAGAGGGTTCACACACTGTGACAAACTGCAGCAGCATCCAGAGAGTTCACACTGTGACAAACTGCAGCAGCATCCAGAGGGTTCACACTGTAACAAACTGCAGCAGCATCCAGAGGGTTCACACTGTGACAAACTGCAGCAGCATCCAGAAGGTTCACACTGTGACAAACTGCAGCAGCATCCAGAGGATTCACACTGTGACAAATTGCAGCAGCATCTAGAGGGTACACACTGTGACAAACTGCAGCAGCATCCAGAGGGTTCGCATTGTGACAAACTGCAGCAGCATCCGGAGGTTTCACACTGTGACGACCTGCGGCAGCATCCAGTGGGTTCACACTGTGACAAACTGCAGCAGCATCCAGAGGGTTCATACTGTGACAAACTGCAGCAGCATCCAGAGGGATCATACTGTGACAACCTGCAGCAGCATCCAGAGGGTTCACGGTGTGACAAACTGCAGCAGCATCCAGAGGGTTCACACACTGTGACTAACTGCAGCAGCATCCAGAGGGTTCACACTGTGACACACTGCAGCAGCATCCAGAGGGTTCACACTGTGAAAAACTGCAGCAGGATCGAGCGGGTTTGCACTGTGACAAACTGCAACAGCATCCATAAGTGTCACACTGAGACAAATTGCAGAAGAATCCAGAGGGATCACACTGTGACACACTGCAGCAGCATCCAGAGGGTTCACACACTGTGAAAAACTGCAGCAGCATCCAGAGGGTTCACACACTGTGACAAACTGCAGCAGCATCCAGAGGGTTCACACTGTCACAAACTGCAGCAGCATCCAGAGAGTTCACACACTATGACAAACTGCAGCAGCATCCAGAGGGTTCACACTGTCACAAACTGCAGCAGCATCCAGAGGGTTCACACACTGTGACAAACTGCAGCAGCATCCAGAGGGTTCACACTGTGACAAACGGCAGCATCATCCAGAGGGTTCACACACTGTGACAAACTGCAGCAATATTCAGAGAGTTCACACAGTCACAAACTGCAGCAGCAACCAGAGAGTTCACACACTGTGACAAATTGCAGCAGCATCCAGAGGGTTCACACTTTGACAAATTGCAGGAGCATCCAGAGGGTTCACACTGTGACAAACTGCAGCAGCATCCAGTAGGTTTCACACTTTGACAAATTGCAGTAGCATCCAGTAAGTTTCACACTGTGACAGACTGCAGCAGCATCCAGAGGGTTCACACTGTGACAAACTGCAGCAGCATCCAGAGGTTTCACACTGTGACAAATCGCAGCAGCATCCAGAGGGTTCACACTGTGCTAAACTGCAGCAGCATCCAGAGGGTTCACACTGTGCTAAACTGCAGCAGCATCCAGAGGGTTCACACTGTGACAAACTGCAGCAGCATCCAGAGGGTTCACATTGTGACAAACTACAGCAGCATCCAGAGGGTTCACACTGTGACAAACTGCAGCAGCATCCAGAGGGTTCACACTGTGACAAATTGCAGCAGCATCCAGAGGGTTCACACACTGTAACAAACTGCAGCAGCGTCCAGAGGGTTCACACTGTGATAAACTGCAGCAGCATCCAGAGGGTTCACACTGTGACCAACTGCAGCAGCATCCAGAGGGTTCACACTGTGACAAACTGCAGCAGCATCCAGAGGGTTCACACTGTGACAAACTGCAGCAGCATCCAGAGGGTTCATACTGTGACAAACTGCAGCAGCATCCAGAGGGTTCACACTGTGACAAACTACAGCAGCATCCAGAGGGTTCATACTGTGACAAACCACAGCTGCATCCAGAGGGTTCACACTGTGACAAACTGCAGGAGCATCCAGAGGGTTCACACTGTGAAAAACTGGAGCAGCATCCAGAGGGTTCACACTGTCACAAACTGCAGCAGCATCCACAGGTTTCACAGTGTGACGAACTGCAGCAGCATCCAGTGGGTTCACACAGTGACTAACTGCAGCAGCATCCAGAGGGTTCACACTGTGACACACTGCAGCAGCATCCAGAGGGTTCACACTGTGACAAACTGCAGCAGCGTCTAGAGGGTTCAGACTGTGACAAACTGCAGCAGCATCCAGATGGTTAACACTGTGACAAACTGCAGCAGGATCGAGCGGGTTTGCACTGTGACAAACTGCAACAGCATCCAGAGGGTTCACACTGTGAAAAACTGCAGCAGCATCCAGAGGGTTCACACTGTGACAAACTGCAGCAGCATCCAGAGAGTTCACACTGTGACAAACTGCAGCAGTATCCAGAGGGTTCACACACTGTGACAAACTGCAGCAGCATCCAGAGAGTTCACACTGTGACAAACTGCAGCAGCATCCAGAGGGTTCACACTGTAACAAACTGCAGCAGCATCCAGAGGGTTCACACTGTGAAAAACTGCAGCAGCATCCAGAGGGTTCACACTGTGACAAACTGCAGCAGCATCCAGAGGATTCACACTGTGACAAATTGCAGCAGCATCTAGAGGGTACACACTGTGACAAACTGCAGCATCATCCAGAGGGTTCACACTGTGACAAACTGCAGCTGCATCCAGAGGGTTCAAACACTGTGACAAATTGCAGCAGCACCCAAAGGGTTCACATTGTGACAAACTGCAGCAGCATCCAGAGGGTTCACACGCTGTCACAAACTGCAGCAGCATCCAGAGGTTTCACACTGTGACAAACTGCAGCAGCATCCAGAGGGTTCACACACTGTGACAAACTGCAGCAGCATCCAGAGTGTTCACACTGTGACACACTGCTGCTGCATCCAGAGGGTTCACACTGTGACAGACTGCCGCAGCATCCAGAGGGTTCACACTGTGACAAACTGCAGCAGCATCCAGAGGGTTCACATTGTGACAAACTGCAGCGGCATCTAGAGTGTTCACACTGTCACAAACTGCAGCAGCATCCAGAGTGTTCGCACTGTGACACACTGCAGTAGAATCCAGAGGGTTCACACTGTGACAAACTGCAGCAGCATCCCGAGGATTCTCACTGAGACAAACTGCAGCAGCATCCAGAGGGTTCACACACTGTGACACACTGCAGCAGCATCCAGAGGGTTCACACTGTGACAAACTGCAGCAGCATCCGGAGGTTTCACACTGTGACGAACTGCGGCAGCATCCAGAGGGTTCACACTGTGACAAACTGCAGCAGCATCCAGAGGGTTCACACTGAGACAAATTGCAGAAGCATCCAGAGGGTTCACACTGTGACAAACTGCAGCAGCATCCAGAGGGTTCACGGTGTGACAAACTGCAGCAGCATCCAGAGGGTTCACACACTGTGACAAACTGCAGCAGCATCCAGAGGGTTCACACTGTGACAAACTGCAGCAGCATCCAGAGGGTTCACACTGTGACAAACTGCAGGAGCATCCAGAGGGTTCACACTGTGACAAACTGCAGCAGCATCCAGAGGGTTCACACTGTGACAAAATTCAGCAGCATCCAGAGGGTTTGCACTGTGACAAACTGCAGCAGCATCCAGTGAGTTCACACACTGTGACAAACTGCAGCAGCGTCCAGAGGGTTTACACTGTGACAAACTGCAGCAGCATCCAGAGGGTTTGCTCTGTCACAAACTGCAGCAGCATCCAGATGGTTAACACTGTGACAAACTGCAGCAGCATCCAGAGGGTTTGCACTGTGACAAACTGCAGCAGCATCCAGTGTGTTCACACTGTGACAAACTGCAGCAACATCCAGAGGATTCACACTGTGACAAACTGCAGCAGCAACCAGAAGTTTCAAACTGTGACAATCTGCAGCAGCATCCAGAGGGTTCACACTGTGACAAACTGCAGCAGCATCCAGAGTGTTCACACTGTGACAAACTGCAGCAGCATCCAGAGGCTTCACACTGTGACAAACTGCAGCAGCATCCAGAGGGTTCGCATTGTGACAAACTGCAGCAGCATCCGGAGGTTTCACACTGTGACGACCTGCGGCAGCATCCAGTGGGTTCACACTGTGACAAACTGCAGCAGCATCCAGAGGGTTCATACTGTGACAAACTGCAGCAGCATCCAGAGGGATCATACTGTGACAACCTGCAGCAGCATCCAGAGGGTTCACGGTGTGACAAACTGCAGCAGCATCCAGAGGGTTCACACACTGTGACAAACTGCAGCAGCATCCAGATGGTTAACACTGTGACAAACTGCAGCAGCATCCAGAGGGTTCGCATTGTGACAAACTGCAGCAGCATCCGGAGGTTTCACACTGTGACAAACTGCAGCAGCATCCAGAGGATTCACACTGGGACAAACTGCAGCAGCATCCATAAGTGTCACACTGAGACAAATTGCAGAAGCATCCAGAGGGATCACACTGTGACACACTGCAGCAGCATCCAGAGGGTTCAAACTGTGACAATCTGCAGCAGCATCCAGAGGGTTCACACTGTGACAAACTGCAGCCGCATCCAGAGGGTTCACACTGTGACAAACTGCAGCAGCATCCAGAGGCTTCACACTGTGACAAACTGCAGCAGCATCCAGAGGGTTCGCATTGTGACAAACTGCAGCAGCATCCGGAGGTTTCACACTGTGACGACCTGCGGCAGCATCCAGTGGGTTCACACTGTGACAAACTGCAGCAGCATCCAGAGGGTTCATACTGTGACAAACTGCAGCAGCATCCAGAGGGATCATACTGTGACAACCTGCAGCAGCATCCAGAGGGTTCACACTGTGACAAACTGCAGCAGCATCCAGATGGTTCAGACAGTAACAAACTGCAGCAGCATCCAGAGGTTCACACTGTGACAAACTGCAGGAGCATCCAGAGGGTTCACACTGTGAAAAACTGGAGCAGCATCCAGAGGGTTCACACTGTCACAAACTGCAGCAGCATCCACAGGTTTCACAGTGTGACAAACTGCAGCAGCATCCAGTGGGTTCACACAGTGACTAACTGCAGCAGCATCCAGAGGGTTCACACTGTGACACACTGCAGCAGCATCCAGAGGGTTCACACTGTGACAAACTGCAGCAGCGTCTAGAGGGTTCAGACTGTGACAAACTGCAGCAGCATCCAGATGGTTAACACTGTGACAAACTGCAGCAGGATCGAGCGGGATTGCACTGTGACAAACTGCAGCAGCATCCAGAGGGTTCACACTGTGAAAAACTGCAGCAGCATCCAGAGGGTTCACACTGTGACAAACTGCAGCAGCATCCAGAGAGTTCACACTGTGACAAACTGCAGCAGTATCCAGAGGGTTCACACACTGTGACAAACTGCAGCAGCATCCAGAGAGTTCACACTGTGACAAACTGCAGCAGCATCCAGAGGGTTCACACTGTAACAAACTGCAGCAGCATCCAGAGGGTTCACACTGTGACAAACTGCAGCAGCATCCAGAAGGTTCACACTGTGACAAACTGCAGCAGCATCCAGAGGATTCACACTGTGACAAATTGCAGCAGCATCTAGAGGGTACACACTGTGACAAACTGCAGCATCATCCAGAGGGTTCACACTGTGACAAACTGCAGCTGCATCCAGAGGGTTCAAACACTGTGACAAATTGCAGCAGCACCCAGAGGGTTCACATTGTGACAAACTGCAGCAGCATCCAGAGGGTTCACACGCTGTCAGAAACTGCAGCAGCATCCAGAGGTTTCACACTGTGACAAACTGCAGCAGCATCCAGAGGGTTCATACACTGTGACAAACTGCAGCATCATCCAGAGTGTTCACACTGTGACACACTGCTGCTGCATCCAGAGGGTTCACACTGTGACAGACTGCCGCAGCATCCAGAGGGTTCACATTGTGACAAACTGCAGCAGCATCCAGAGGGTTCACATTGTGAAAAACTGCAGCGGCATCTAGAGTGTTCACACTGTCACAAACTGCAGCAGCATCCAGAGTGTTCGCACTGTGACACACTGCAGTAGAATCCAGAGGGTTCACACTGTAACAAACTGCAGCAGCATCCCGAGAATTCTCACTGAGACAAACTGCAGCAGCATCCAGAGGGTTCACACACTGTGACACACTGCAGCAGCATCCAGAGGGTTCACACTGTGACAAACTGCAGCAGCATCCGGAGGTTTCACACTGTGACGAACTGCGGCAGCAACCAGAGGGTTCACACTGTGACAAACTGCAGCAGCATCCAGAGGGTTCACACTGAGACAAATTGCAGAAGCATCCAGAGGGTTCACACTGTGACAAACTGCAGCAGCATCCAGAGGGTTCACGGTGTGACAAACTGCAGCAGCATCCAGAGGGTTCACACACTGTGACAAACTGCAGCAGCATCCAGAGGGTTCACACTGTGACAAACTGCAGCAGCATCCAGAGGGTTCACACTGTGACAAACTGCAGGAGCATCCAGAGGGTTCACACTGTGACAAACTGCAGCAGCATCCAGAGGGTTCACACTGTGACAAAATTCAGCAGCATCCAGAGGGTTTGCACTGTGACAAACTGCAGCAGCATCCAGTGAGTTCACACACTGTGACAAACTGCAGCAGCGTCCAGAGGGTTTACACTGTGACAAACTGCAGCAGCATCCAGAGGGTTTGCTCTGTCACAAACTGCAGCAGCATCCAGATGGTTAACACTGTGACAAACTGCAGCAGCATCCAGAGGGTTTGCACTGTGACAAACTGCAGCAGCATCCAGTGTGTTCACACTGTGACAAACTGCAGCAACATCCAGAGGATTCACACTGTGACAAACTGCAGCAGCAACCAGAAGTTTCAAACTGTGACAATCTGCAGCAGCATCCAGAGGGTTCACACTGTGACAAACGGCAGCAGCATCCAGAGTGTTCACACTGTGACAAACTGCAGCAGCATCCAGAGGCTTCACACTGTGACAAACTGCAGCAGCATCCAGAGGGTTCGCATTGTGACAAACTGCAGCAGCATCCGGAGGTTTCACACTGTGACGACCTGCGGCAGCATCCAGTGGGTTCACACTGTGACAAACTGCAGCAGCATCCAGAGGGTTCATACTGTGACAAACTGCAGCAGCATCCAGAGGGATCATACTGTGACAACCTGCAGCAGCATTCAGAGGGTTCACGGTGTGACAAACTGCAGCAGCATCCAGAGGGTTCACACTGTGACAAACTGCAGCAGCATCCAGATGGTTAACACTGTGACAAACTGCAGCAGCATCCAGAGGGTTCGCATTGTGACAAACTGCAGCAGCATCCGGAGGTTTCACACTGTGACAAACTGCAGCAGCATCCAGAGGATTCACACTGGGACAAACTGCAGCAGCATCCATAAGTGTCACACTGAGACAAATTGCAGAAGCATCCAGAGGGATCACACTGTGACACACTGCAGCAGCATCCAGAGGGTTCAAACTGTGACAATCTGCAGCAGCATCCAGAGGGTTCACACTGTGACAAACTGCAGCCGCATCCAGAGGGTTCACACTGTGACAAACTGCAGCAGCATCCAGAGGCTTCACACTGTGACAAACTGCAGCAGCATCCAGAGGGTTCGCATTGTGACAAACTGCAGCAGCATCCGGAGGTTTCACACTGTGACGACCTGCGGCAGCATCCAGTGGGTTCACACTGTGACAAACTGCAGCAGCATCCAGAGGGTTCATACTGTGACAAACTGCAGCAGCATCCAGAGGGATCATACTGTGACAACCTGCAGCAGCATCCAGAGGGTTCACGGTGTGACAAACTGCAGCAGCATCCAGAGGGTTCGCATTGTGACAAACTGCAGCAGCATCCGGAGGTTTCACACTGTGACAAACTGCAGCAGCATCCAGAGGATTCACACTGGGACAAACTGCAGCAGCAACCATAAGTGTCACACTGAGACAAATTGCAGAAGCATCCAGAGGGATCACACTGTGACACACTGCAGCAGCATCCAGAGGGTTCACACACTGTGAAAAACTGCAGCAGCATCCAGAGGGTTCACACACTGTGACAAACTGCAGCAGCATCCAGAGGGTTCACACTGTCACAAACTGCAGCAGCATCCAGAGAGTTCACACACTATGACAAACTGCAGCAGCATCCAGAGGGTTCACACTGTCACAAACTGCAGCAGCATCCAGAGGGTTCACACACTGTGACAAACTGCAGCAGCATCCAGAGAGTTCACACTGTCACAAACTGCAGCAGCATCCAGAGGGTTCACACACTGTGACAAACTGCAGCAGCATCCAGAGGGTTCACACTGTCACAAACTGCAGCAGCATCCAGAGGATTCACACTGGGACAAACTGCAGCAGCATCCATAAGTGTCACACTGAGACAAATTGCAGAAGCATCCAGAGGGATCACACTGTGACACACTGCAGCAGCATCCAGAGGGTTCAAACTGTGACAATCTGCAGCAGCATCCAGAGGGTTCACACTGTGACAAACTGCAGCCGCATCCAGAGGGTTCACACTGTGACAAACTGCAGCAGCATCCAGAGGCTTCACACTGTGACAAACTGCAGCAGCATCCAGAGGGTTCGCATTGTGACAAACTGCAGCAGCATCCGGAGGTTTCACACTGTGACGACCTGCGGCAGCATCCAGTGGGTTCACACTGTGACAAACTGCAGCAGCATCCAGAGGGTTCATACTGTGACAAACTGCAGCAGCATCCAGAGGGATCATACTGTGACAACCTGCAGCAGCATCCAGAGGGTTCACGGTGTGACAAACTGCAGCAGCATCCAGAGGGTTCGCATTGTGACAAACTGCAGCAGCATCCGGAGGTTTCACACTGTGACAAACTGCAGCAGCATCCAGAGGATTCACACTGGGACAAACTGCAGCAGCATCCATAAGTGTCACACTGAGACAAATTGCAGAAGCATCCAGAGGGATCACACTGTGACACACTGCAGCAGCATCCAGAGGGTTCACACACTGTGAAAAACTGCAGCAGCATCCAGAGGGTTCACACACTGTGACAAACTGCAGCAGCATCCAGAGGGTTCACACTGTCACAAACTGCAGCAGCATCCAGAGAGTTCACACACTATGACAAACTGCAGCAGCATCCAGATGGTTCACACTGTCACAAACTGCAGCAGCATCCAGAGGGTTCACACACTGTGACAAACTGCAGCAGCATCCAGAGAGTTCACACTGTCACAAACTGCAGCAGCATCCAGAGGGTTCACACACTGTGACAAACTGCAGCAGCATCCAGAGGGTTCACACTGTCACAAACTGCAGCAGCATCCAGAGAGTTCACACACTATGACAAACTGCAGCAGCATCCAGAGGGTTCACACTGTGACAATCGGCAGCATCATCCAGAGGGTTCACACACTGTGACAAACTGCAGCAGCATCCAGAGAGTTCACACTGTCACAAACTGCAGCAGCATCCAGAGAGTTCACACACTGTGACAAATTGCAGCAGCATCCAGAGGGTTCACACTTTGACAAATTGCAGGAGCATCCAGAGGGTTCACACTGTGACAAACTGCAGCAGCATCCAGAAGGTTTCACAGTTTGACAAATTGCAGCAGCATCCAGTAGGTTTCACACTGTGACAAACTGCAGCAGCATCCAGAGGGTTCTCACTGTGACAAACTGCAGCAGCATCCAGAGGTTTCACACTGTGACAAATCGCAGCAGCATCCAGAGGGTTCACACTGTGCTAAGCTGCAGCAGCATCCAGAGGGTTCACACTGTGCTAAACTGCAGCAGCATCCAGAGGGTTCACACGGTGACAAACTGCAGCAGCATCCAGAGGGTTCACACTGTGACAAACTGCAGGAGCATCCAGAGGGGTCACACTGTGACAAACTGCAGCAGCATCAAAAGGTTTCACACTGTGACAAACTGCAGCAGCATCCAGAGGGTTCACACTGTGAAAAACTACAGCAGCATCCAGAGTGTTCACACTGTGACAAACTGCAGCAGAAGTCAGAGGGTTCACACTGTGACAAACTGCAGCAGCATCCAGAGGGTTCACACTGTCACAAACTGCAGCAGCATCCAGAGTGTTCACACTGTGACAAACTGCAGCAGCATCCAGAGGGTTCACACACTGTGCTAAACTGCAGCAGAATCCAAAGGGTTCACACTGTGACAAACTGCAGCAGCATCCAGAGGGTTCACACTGTGACAAATCGCAGCAGCATCCAGAGGGTTCACACTGTGACAAACTGCAGCAGCATCCAGAGGGTTCACACACTGTGACAAACTGCAGCAGCATCCAGAGTGTTCACACTGTGACACACTGCTGCTGCATCCAGAGGGTTCACACTGTGACAGACTGCCGCAGCATCCAGAGGGTTCACACTGTGACAAACTGCAGCAGCATCCAGAGGGTTCACATTGTGACAAACTGCAGCGGCATCTAGAGTGTTCACACTGTCACAAACTGCAGCAGCATCCAGAGTGTTCGCACTGTGACACACTGCAGTAGAATCCAGAGGGTTCACACTGTGACAAACTGCAGCAGCATCCCGAGGATTCTCACTGAGACAAACTGCAGCAGCATCCAGAGGGTTCACACACTGTGACACACTGCAGCAGCATCCAGAGGGTTCACACTGTGACAAACTGCAGCAGCATCCGGAGGTTTCACACTGTGACGAACTGCGGCAGCATCCAGAGGGTTCACACTGTGACAAACTGCAGCAGCATCCAGAGGGTTCACACTGAGACAAATTGCAGAAGCATCCAGAGGGTTCACACTGTGACAAACTGCAGCAGCATCCAGAGGGTTCACGGTGTGACAAACTGCAGCAGCATCCAGATGGTTCACACACTGTGACAAACTGCAGCAGCACCCAGAGGGTTCACACTGTGACAAACTGCAGCAGCATCCAGAGGGTTCACACTGTGACAAACTGCAGGAGCATCCAGAGGGTTCACACTGTGACAAACTGCAGCAGCATCCAGAGGGTTCACACTGTGACAAAATTCAGCAGCATCCAGAGGGTTTGCACTGTGACAAACTGCAGCAGCATCCAGTGAGTTCACACACTGTGACAAACTGCAGCAGCGTCCAGAGGGTTTACACTGTGACAAACTGCAGCAGCATCCAGAGGGTTTGCTCTGTCACAAACTGCAGCAGCATCCAGATGGTTAACACTGTGACAAACTGCAGCAGCATCCAGAGGGTTTGCACTGTGACAAACTGCAGCAGCATCCAGTGTGTTCACACTGTGACAAACTGCAGCAACATCCAGAGGATTCACACTGTGACAAACTGCAGTAGCAACCAGAAGTTTCAAACTGTGACAATCTGCAGCAGCATCCAGGGGGTTCACACTGTGACAAACTGCAGCAGCATCCAGAGTGTTCACACTGTGACAAACTGCAGCAGCATCCAGAGGCTTCACACTGTGACAAACTGCAGCAGCATCCAGAGGGTTCGCATTGTGACAAACTGCAGCAGCATCCGGAGGTTTCACACTGTGACGACCTGCGGCAGCATCCAGTGGGTTCACACTGTGACAAACTGCAGCAGCATCCAGAGGGTTCATACTGTGACAAACTGCAGCAGCATCCAGAGGGATCATACTGTGACAACCTGCAGCAGCATCCAGAGGGTTCACGGTGTGACAAACTGCAGCAGCATCCAGAGGGTTCACACACTGTGACAAACTGCAGCAGCATCCAGATGGTTAACACTGTGACAAACTGCAGCAGCATCCAGAGGGTTCGCATTGTGACAAACTGCAGCAGCATCCGGAGGTTTCACACTGTGACAAACTGCAGCAGCATCCAGAGGATTCACACTGGGACAAACTGCAGCAGCATCCATAAGTGTCACACTGAGACAAATTGCAGAAGCATCCAGAGGGATCACACTGTGACACACTGCAGCAGCATCCAGAGGGTTCAAACTTTGACAATATGCAGCAGCATCCAGAGGGTTCACACTGTGACAAACTGCAGCCGCATCCAGAGGGTTCACACTGTGACAAACTGCAGCAGCATCCAGAGGCTTCACACTGTGACAAACTGCAGCAGCATCCAGAGGGTTCGCATTGTGACAAACTGCAGCAGCATCCGGAGGTTTCACACTGTGACGACCTGCGGCAGCATACAGTGGGTTCACACTGTGACAAACTGCAGCAGCATCCAGAGGGTTCATACTGTGACAAACTGCAGCAGCATCCAGAGGGATCATACTGTGACAACCTGCAGCAGCATCCAGAGGGTTCACGGTGTGACAAACTGCAGCAGCATCCAGAGGGTTCGCATTGTGACAAACTGCAGCAGCATCCGGAGGTTTCACACTGTGACAAACTGCAGCAGCATCCAGAGGGTTCACACTGTGACAAACTGCAGCAGCTTCCAGAGGGTTCACACTGTGACAATCTGCAGCAGCATCCAGAGGGTTCACACTGTGATAAACTGCAGCAGCATCCAGAGGGTTCACACTGTGACAAACAGCAGCAGCATCCAGAGGGTTCACACTGTGACAAACAGCAGCAGCATCCAGAGGGTTCACACTGTGATAAACTGCAGCAGCATCCAGAGGGTTCACACTGTGATAAACTGCAGCAAAATCCAGTGGGTTCACACTGAGACAAACTGCAGCAGCATCCAGAGGGTTCACACTGTGACAATTCGCAGCAGCATCCAGAGAGTTCACACTGTGACAAACTGCAGCAGCATCCAGAGGGTTCACACTGTGACAAACTGCAGTGGCATCCAGAGGGTACACACTGTGACAAACTGCAGCAGCTTCCAGAGGGTTCACACTGTGATAAACTGCAGCAGCATCCAGAGGGTTCCCACTGTGACAAACAGCAGCAGCATCCAGAGGGTTCACACTGTGATAAACTGCAGCAGCATCCAGAGGGTTCACACTGTGACAAACTGCAGCAGCATCCAGAGGGTTCACACTGTGACAAATTGCAGCAGCATCCAGAGGGTTCACACTGTCACAAACTGCAGCAGCATCCAGAGGGTTCACACACTGTAACAAACTGCAGCAGCATCCAGAGGGTTCACACTGTGATAAACTGCAGCAGCATCCAGAGGGTTCACACTGTGACAAACTGCAGCAGCATCCAGAGGGTTCACACTGTGACAAACTGCAGCAGCATCCAGAGGGTTCACACTGTGACAAACTGCAGCAGCATCCAGAGGGTTCACACTGTGACAAACTACAGCAGCATCCAGAGGGTTCATACTGTGACAAACCACAGCAGCATCCAGAGGGTTCATACTGTGACAAACTGCAGCAGCATCCAGAGGGTTCACACTGTGACAAACTGCAGCAGCATCCAGAGGGTTCACACACTGACAAACTGCAGCAGCATCCAGAGGGTTCATACTGTGACAAACTGCAGCAGCATCCACAGGTTTCCCAGTGTGACGAACTGCAGCAGCATCCAGAGGGTTCACACTGTGATAAACTGCAGCAGCATCCAGAGGGTTCACACTGTGACAAACTGCAGCAGCATCCAGAGGGTTCACACTGTGACAAACTACAGCAGCATCCAGAGGGTTCACACTGTCACAAACTGCAGCAGCACCAGAGGGTTCACACACTGTGACAAACTGCAGCAGCATCCAGAGGGTTCACACTGTGACACACTGCAGCAGCATCCAGAGGGTTCACACTGTGACAAACTGCAGCAGCATCCAGAGGGTTCACACTGTGACAAACTGCAGCAGCATCGAGCGGGTTTGCACTGTGACAAACTGCAGCAGCATCCAGAGGGTTCACACTGTGACAAACTGCAGCAGCATCGAGCGGGTTTGCACTGTGACAAACTGCAGCAGCATCCAGAGGGTTCACACTGTGACAAACTGCAGCAGCATCCAGAAGGTTCAGACTGTGACAAACTGCAGCGGCATCCAGAGGGTTCACACTGTGACAAACTACAGCAGCATCCAGAGGGTTCATACTGTGACAAACCACAGCAGCATCCAGAGGGATCATACTGTGACAACCTGCAGCAGCATCCAGAGGGTTCACGGTGTGACAAACTGCAGCAGCATCCAGAGGGTTCACACACTGTGACAAACTGCAGCAGCATCCAGATGGTTAACACTGTGACAAACTGCAGCAGCATCCAGAGGGTTCGCATTGTGACAAACTGCAGCAGCATCCGGAGGTTTCACACTGTGACAAACTGCAGCAGCATCCAGAGGATTCACACTGGGACAAACTGCAGCAGCATCCATAAGTGTCACACTGAGACAAATTGCAGAAGCATCCAGAGGGATCACACTGTGACACACTGCAGCAGCATCCAGAGGGTTCAAACTGTGACAATCTGCAGCAGCATCCAGAGGGTTCACACTGTGACAAACTGCAGCCGCATCCAGAGGGTTCACACTGTGACAAACTGCAGCAGCATCCAGAGGCTTCACACTGTGACAAACTGCAGCAGCATCCAGAGGGTTCGCATTGTGACAAACTGCAGCAGCATCCGGAGGTTTCACACTGTGACGACCTGCGGCAGCATACAGTGGGTTCACACTGTGACAAACTGCAGCAGCATCCAGAGGGTTCATACTGTGACAAACTGCAGCAGCATCCAGAGGGATCATACTGTGACAACCTGCAGCAGCATCCAGAGGGTTCACGGTGTGACAAACTGCAGCAGCATCCAGAGGGTTCGCATTGTGACAAACTGCAGCAGCATCCGGAGGTTTCACACTGTGACAAACTGCAGCAGCATCCAGAGGGTTCACACTGTGACAAACTGCAGCAGCTTCCAGAGGGTTCACACTGTGACAATCTGCAGCAGCATCCAGAGGGTTCACACTGTGATAAACTGCAGCAGCATCCAGAGGGTTCACACTGTGACAAACAGCAGCAGCATCCAGAGGGTTCACACTGTGACAAACAGCAGCAGCATCCAGAGGGTTCACACTGTGATAAACTGCAGCAGCATCCAGAGGGTTCACACTGTGATAAACTGCAGCAAAATCCAGTGGGTTCACACTGAGACAAACTGCAGCAGCATCCAGAGGGTTCACACTGTGACAATTCGCAGCAGCATCCAGAGAGTTCACACTGTGACAAACTGCAGCAGCATCCAGAGGGTTCACACTGTGACAAACTGCAGTAGCATCCAGAGGGTACACACTGTGACAAACTGCAGCAGCTTCCAGAGGGTTCACACTGTGATAAACTGCAGCAGCATCCAGAGGGTTCCCACTGTGACAAACAGCAGCAGCATCCAGAGGGTTCACACTGTGATAAACTGCAGCAGCATCCAGAGGGTTCACACTGTGACAAACTGCAGCAGCATCCAGAGGGTTCACACTGTGACAAATTGCAGCAGCATCCAGAGGGTTCACACTGTCACAAACTGCAGCAGCATCCAGAGGGTTCACACACTGTAACAAACTGCAGCAGCATCCAGAGGGTTCACACTGTGATAAACTGCAGCAGCATCCAGAGGGTTCACACTGTGACAAACTGCAGCAGCATCCAGAGGGTTCACACTGTGACAAACTGCAGCAGCATCCAGAGGGTTCACACTGTGACAAACTGCAGCAGCATCCAGAGGGTTCACACTGTGACAAACTACAGCAGCATCCAGAGGGTTCATACTGTGACAAACCACAGCAGCATCCAGAGGGTTCATACTGTGACAAACCGCAGCAGCATCCAGAGGGTTCATACTGTGACAAACCACAGCAGCATCCAGAGGGTTCCCACTGTAACAAACTGCAGCAGCATCCAGAGGGTTCACACTGTGACAAACTGCAGCAGCATCCAGAGGGTTCACACTGTGAAAAACTGGAGCAGCATCCAGAGGGTACACACTGTGACAAACTGCAGCAGCATCCACAGGTTTCCCAGTGTGACGAACTGCAGCAGCATCCAGTGGGTTCACACAGTGACTAACTGCAGCAGCATCCAGAGGGTTCACACTGTGACACACTGCAGCAGCATCCAGAGGGTTCACACTGTGACAAACTGCAGCAGCATCCAGAGGGTTCACACTGTGACAAACTGCAGCAGCATCCAGAGGGTTCACACTGTGACAAACTGCAGCAGCATCGAGCGGGTTTGCACTGTGACAAACTGCAGCAGCGTCCAGAGTGTTCACACTGTGACAAACTGCAGCAGCATCCAGAGGGTTCACACTGTGACAAACTGCAGCAGCATCCAGAAGGTTCAGACTGTGACAAACTGCAGCAGCATCCAGAGGGTTCACACTGTGACAAACTGCAGCAGCATCCAGAGGGTTCACACTGTGAAAAACTGCAGCAGCATCCAGAGGGTTCACACTGTGACAAACTGCAGCAGCATCCAGAGAGTTCACACTGTGACAAACTGCAGCAGTATCCAGAGGGTTCACACACTGTGACAAACTGCAGCAGTATCCAGAGAGTTCACACTGTGACAAACTGCAGCAGCATCCAGAGGGTTCACACTGTGACAAACTGCAGCAGCATCCAGAGAGTTCACACTGTGACAAACTGCAGCAGTATCCAGAGGGTTCACACACTGTGACAAACTGCAGCAGCATCCAGACAGTTCACACTGTGACAAACTGCAGCAGCATCCAGAGGGTTCACACTGTAACAAACTGCAGCAGCATCCAGAGGGTTCACACTGTGACAAACTGCAGCAGCATCCAGAGGGTTCACACTGTGACAAACTGCAGCAGCATCCAGAGGGTTCACACTGTGATAAACTGCAGCAGCATCCAGAGGGTTCACACTGTGACAAATTGCAGCAGCATCTAGAGGGTTCACAGTGTGACAAACTGCAGCAGCATCCAGAGGGTTCACACTGTGATAAACTGCAGCAGCATCCAGAGGGTTCACACTGTGACAAACTGCAGCAGCATCCAGAGGGTTCACACTGTGACAAATTGCAGCAGCATCCAGAGGGTTCACACTGTCACAAACTGCAGCAGCATCCAGAGGGTTCACACACTGTAACAAACTGCAGCAGCATCCAGAGGGTTCACACTGTGATAAACTGCAGCAGCATCCAGAGGGTTCACACTGTGACAAACTGCAGCAGCATCCAGAGGGTTCACACTGTGACAAACTGCAGCAGCATCCAGAGGGTTCACACTGTGACAAACTGCAGCAGCATCCAGAGGGTTCACACTGTGACAAACTACAGCAGCATCCAGAGGGTTCATACTGTGACAAACCACAGCAGCATCCAGAGGGTTCATACTGTGACAAACTGCAGCAGCATCCAGAGGGTTCATACTGTGACAAACCACAGCAGCATCCAGAGGGTTCCCACTGTAACAAACTGCAGCAGCATCCAGAGGGTTCACACTGTGACAAACTGCAGCAGCATCCAGAGGGTTCACACTGTGAAAAACTGGAGCAGCATCCAGAGGGTACACACTGTGACAAACTGCAGCAGCATCCACAGGTTTCCCAGTGTGACGAACTGCAGCAGCATCCAGTGGGTTCACACAGTGACTAACTGCAGCAGCATCCAGAGGGTTCACACTGTGACACACTGCAGCAGCATCCAGAGGGTTCACACTGTGACAAACTGCAGCAGCATCCAGAGGGTTCACACTGTGACAAACTGCAGCAGCATCCAGAGGGTTCACACTGTGACAAACTGCAGCAGCATCGAGCGGGTTTGCACTGTGACAAACTGCAGCAGCGTCCAGAGTGTTCACACTGTGACAAACTGCAGCAGCATCCAGAGGGTTCACACTGTGACAAACTGCAGCAGCATCCAGAAGGTTCAGACTGTGACAAACTGCAGCAGCATCCAGAGGGTTCACACTGTGACAAACTGCAGCAGCATCCAGAGGGTTCACACTGTGAAAAACTGCAGCAGCATCCAGAGGGTTCACACTGTGACAAACTGCAGCAGCATCCAGAGAGTTCACACTGTGACAAACTGCAGCAGTATCCAGAGGGTTCACACACTGTGACAAACTGCAGCAGTATCCAGAGAGTTCACACTGTGACAAACTGCAGCAGCATCCAGAGGGTTCACACTGTGACAAACTGCAGCAGCATCCAGAGAGTTCACACTGTGACAAACTGCAGCAGTATCCAGAGGGTTCACACACTGTGACAAACTGCAGCAGCATCCAGACAGTTCACACTGTGACAAACTGCAGCAGCATCCAGAGGGTTCACACTGTAACAAACTGCAGCAGCATCCAGAGGGTTCACACTGTGACAAACTGCAGCAGCATCCAGAGGGTTCACACTGTGACAAACTGCAGCAGCATCCAGAGGGTTCACACTGTGATAAACTGCAGCAGCATCCAGAGGGTTCACACTGTGACAAATTGCAGCAGCATCTAGAGGGTTCACAGTGTGACAAACTGCAGCATCATCCAGAGGGTTCACACTGTGACAAACTGCAGCTGCATCCAGAGGGTTCACACACTGTGACAAATTGCAGCAGCACCCAGAGGGTTCACATTGTGACAAACTGCAGCAGCATCCACTGGGTTCACACTGTGACACACTGCAGCAGCATCCAGAGTGTTCACACACAGTGACAACCTGCAGCAGCATCCAGAGGTTTCACACTGTGACAAACTGCAGCAGCATCCAGAGGGTTCACACACTGTGACAAACTGCAGCAGCATCCAGAGTGTTCACACTGTGACACACTGCTGCTGCATCCAGAGGGTTCACACTGTGACAGACTGCCGCAGCATCCAGAGGGTTCCCACTGTGACAACCTGCAGCAGCATCCAGAGGGTTCACATTGTGACAAACTGCAGCAGCATCTAGAGTGTTCACACTGTCACAAACTGCAGCAGCATCCAGAGTGTTCGCACTGTGACACACTGCAGTAGAATTCAGAGGGTTCACACTGTGACAAACTGCAGCAGCATCCCGAGGGTTCTCACTGAGACAAACTGCAGCAGCATCCAGAGGGTTCACACACTGTGACACACTGCAGCAGCATCCAGAGGGTTCACACTGTGACAAACTGCAGCAGCATCTGGAGGTTTCACACTGTGACGAACTGCGGCCGCATCCAGAGGGTTCACACTGTGACAAACTGCAGCAGCATCCAGAGGGTTCACACTGAGACAAATTGCAGAAGCATCCAGAGTGTTCACACTGTGACAAACTGCAGCAGCATCCAGAGGGTTCACGGTGTGACAAACTGCAGCAGCATCCAGAGGGTTCACACACCGTGACAAACTGCAGCAGCATCCAGAGGGTTCACACTGTGACAAACTGCAGCAGCATCCAGAGTGTTCACACTGAGACAAATTGCAGAAGCATCCAGAGGGTTCACACTGTGACAAACGGCAGCATCATCCAGAGGGTTCACACACTGTGACAAACTGCAGCAGCATCCAGAGGGTTCACACTGTGACAAACTGCAGCAGCATCCAGAGGGTTCACACTTTGACAAATTGCAGCAGCATCCAGAGGGTTCACACTGTGACAAACGGCAGCATCATCCAGAGGGTTCACACACTGTGAAAAACTGCAGCAGCATCCAGAGGGTTCACACTGTGACTAACTGCAGCAGAAGTCAGAGGGTTCACACTGTGACAAACTGCAGCAGCATCCAGAGGGTTCGCATTGTGACAAACTGCAGCAGCATCCAGAGGGTTCACACACTGTGAAAAACTGCAGCAGCATCCAGAAGGTTCACAATGTGACAAACTGCAGCAGACGTCAGAGGGTTCACACTGTGACAAACTGCAGCAGCATCCAGAGGGTTCACACTGTGCTAAACTGCAGCAGCATCCAGAGGGTTCACACTGTGCTAAACTGCAGCAGCATCCAGAGGGTTCACACTGTGACAAACTGCAGCAGCGTCCAGAGGGTTCACATTGTGACAAACTACAGCAGCATCCAGTGAGTTCACACTGTGACAAACTGCAGCAACATCGAGAGGGTTCACACTGTGCTAAACTGCAGCAGCATCCAGAGGGTTCACACTGTGCTAAACTGCAGCAGCATCCAGAGGGTTCACACTGTGCTAAACTGCAGCAGCATCCAGAGGGTTCACACTGTGACAAACTGCAGCAGCATCCAGAGGGTTCACACTGTGACAAACTGCAGCAGCATCCAGAGGGTTCACACTGTGACAAACTGCAGCAGGGTACAGAGGGTTCAGGCAGTGACAAACTGCAGCAGCATCCAGAGGGTTCACACTGTGACAAACTGCAGGAGCATCCAGAGGGGTCACACTGTGACAAACTGCAGCAGCATCAAAAGGTTTCACACTGTGACAAACTGCAGCAGCATCCAGTGGGTTCACACTGTGAAAAACTGCAGCAGCATCCAGAGGGTTCACACTGTGACAAACTGCAGGAGCATCCAGAGGGTTCACACTGTGAAAAACTACAGCAGCATCCAGAGTGTTCACACTGTGACAAACTGCAGCAGAAGTCAGAGGGTTCACAACTGTGACAAACTGCAGCAGCATCCAGAGGCTTCACACTGTCACAAACTGCAGCAGCATCCAGAGTGTTCACACTGTGACAAACTGCAGCAGCATCCAGAGGGTTCACACTGTGCTAAACAGCAGCAGAATCCAGAGGGTTCACACTGTGACAAACAGCAGCAGCATCCAGAGGGTTCACACTGTGACAAACAGCAGCAGCATCCAGAGGGTTCACACTGTGATAAACTGCAGCAGCATCCAGAGGGTTCACACTGTGATAAACTGCAGCAAAATCCAGAGGGTTCACACTGTGACAAACTGCAGCAGCATCCAGAGGGTTCACACTGTGACAAATCGCAGCAGCATCCAGAGAGTTCACACTGTGACAAACTGCAGCAGCATCCAGAGGGTTCACACTGTGCCAAACTGCAGTAGCATCCAGAGGGTACACACTGTGACAAACTGCAGCAGCTTCCAGAGGGTTCACACTGTGATAAACTGCAGCAGCATCCAGAGGGTTCACACTGTGACAAACAGCAGCAGCATCCAGAGGGTTCACACTGTGATAAACTGCAGCAGCATCCAGAGGGTTCACACTGTGACAAACTGCAGCAGCATCCAGAGGGTTCACACTGTGACAAATTGCAGCAGCATCCAGAGGGTTCACACTGTCACAAACTGCAGCAGCATCCAGAGGGTTCACACACTGTAACAAACTGCAGCAGCAGCCAGAGGGGTCACACTGTGATAAACTGCAGCAGCATCCAGAGGGTTCACACTGTGACAAACTGCAGCAGCATCCAGAGGGTTCACACTGTGACAAACTGCAGCAGCATCCAGAGGGTTCACACTGTGACAAACTGCAGCAGCATCCAGAGGGTTCATACTGTGACAAACTGCAGCAGCATCCAGAGGGTTCACACTGTGACAAACTACAGCAGCATCCAGAGGGTTCATACTGTGACAAACCACAGCAGCATCCAGAGGGTTCATACTGTGACAAACTGCAGCAGCATCCAGAGGGTTCACACTGTGACAAACCACAGCAGCATCCAGAGGGTTCCCACTGGAACAAACTGCAGCAGCATCCAGAGGGTTCACACTGTGACAAACTGCAGCAGCATCCAGAGGGTTCACACTGTGAAAAACTGGAGCAGCATCCAGAGGGTTCACACTGTGACAAACTGCAGCAGCATCCACAGGTTTCACAGTGTGACGAACTGCAGCAGCATCCAGTGGGTTCACACAGTGACTAACTGCAGCAGAATCCAGAGGGTTCACACTGTGACACACTGCAGCAGCATCCAGAGGGTTCACACTGTGACAAACTGCAGCAGCATCGAGCGGGTTCACACTGTGACAAACTGCAGCAGCATCCAGAGGGTTCACACACTGTGACAAACTGCAGCAGCATCCAGATGGTTAACACTGTGACAAACCGCAGCAGCATCGAGCGGGTTCACACTGTGACAAACTGCAGCAGCATCCAGAGAGTTCACACTGTGACAAACTGCAGCAGTATCCAGAGGGTTCACACACTGTGACAAACTGCAGCAGTATCCAGAGAGTTCACACTGTGACAAACTGCAGCAGCATCCAGAGGGTTCACACACTGTGACAAACTGCAGCAGCATCCAGAGAGTTCACACTGTGACAAACTGCAGCAGTATCCAGAGGGTTCACACACTGTGACAAACTGCAGCAGCATCCAGAGAGTTCACACTGTGACAAACTGCAGCAGCATCCAGAGGGTTCACACTGTAACAAACTGCAGCAGCATCCAGAGGGTTCACACTGTGACAAACTGCAGCAGCATCCAGAGGGTTCACACTGTGACAAACTGCAGCAGCATCCAGAGGGTTCACACTGTGATAAACTGCAGCAGCATCCAGAGGGTTCACACTGTGACAAATTGCAGCAGCATCTAGAGGGTTCACACTGTGACAAACTGCAGCATCATCCAGAGGGTTCACACTGTGACAAACTGCAGCTGCATCCAGAGGGTTCACACACTGTGACAAATTGCAGCAGCACCCAGAGGGTTCACATTGTGACAAACTGCAGCAGCATCCACTGGGTTCACACTGTGACACACTGCAGCAGCATCCAGAGTGTTCACACACAGTGACAAACTGCAGCAGCATCCAGAGGTTTCACACTGTGACAAACTGCAGCAGGGTACAGAGGGTTCAGGCAGTGACAAACTGCAGCAGCATCCAGAGGGTTCACACTGTGACAAACTGCAGGAGCATCCAGAGGGGTCACACTGTGACAAACTGCAGCAGCATCAAAAGGTTTCACACTGTGACAAACTGCAGCAGCATCCAGTGGGTTCACACTGTGAAAAACTGCAGCAGCATCCAGAGGGTTCACACTGTGACAAACTGCAGGAGCATCCAGAGGGTTCACACTGTGAAAAACTACAGCAGCATCCAGAGTGTTCACACTGTGACAAACTGCAGCAGAAGTCAGAGGGTTCACAACTGTGACAAACTGCAGCAGCATCCAGAGGCTTCACACTGTCACAAACTGCAGCAGCATCCAGAGTGTTCACACTGTGACAAACTGCAGCAGCATCCAGAGGGTTCACACTGTGCTAAACAGCAGCAGAATCCAGAGGGTTCACACTGTGACAAACTGCAGCAGCATCTAGAGGGTTCACACTGTGACAAATCGCAGCAGCATCCAGAGGGTTCACACTGTGCTAAACTGCAGCAGCATCCAGAGGGTTCACACTGTGATAAACTGCAGTAGCATCCAGAAGGTTCACACTGTGACAAACTGCAGCAGCATCCAGAGGGTTCACACTGTGACAAACTGCAGCAGCTTCCAGAGGGTTCACATTGTGACAATCTGCAGCAGCATCCAGAGGGTTCACACTGTGATAAACTGCAGAAGCATCCAGAGGGTTCACACTGTGACAAACAGCAGCAGCATCCAGAGGGTTCACACTGTGAAAAACAGCAGCAGCATCCAGAGGGTTCACACTGTGATAAACTGCAGCAGCATCCAGAGGGTTCACACTGTGATAAACTGCAGCAAAATCCAGAGGGTTCACACTGTGACAAACTGCAGCAGCATCCAGAGGGTTCACACTGTGACAAATCGCAGCAGCATCCAGAGAGTTCACACTGTGACAAACTGCAGCAGCATCCAGAGGGTTCACACTGTGCCAAACTGCAGTAGCATCCAGAGGGTACACACTGTGACAAACTGCAGCAGCTTCCAGAGGGTTCACACTGTGATAAACTGCAGCAGCATCCAGAGGGTTCACACTGTGACAAACAGCAGCAGCATCCAGAGGGTTCACACTGTGATAAACTGCAGCAGCATCCAGAGGGTTCACACTGTGACAAACTGCAGCAGCATCCAGAGGGTTCACACTGTGACAAATTGCAGCAGCATCCAGAGGGTTCACACTGTCACAAACTGCAGCAGCATCCAGAGTGTTCACACACTGTAACAAACTGCAGCAGCAGCCAGAGGGGTCACACTGTGATAAACTGCAGCAGCATCCAGAGGGTTCACACTGTGACAAACTGCAGCAGCATCCAGAGGGTTCACACTGTGACAAACTGCAGCAGCATCCAGAGGGTTCACACTGTGACAAACTGCAGCAGCATCCAGAGGGTTCATACTGTGACAAACTGCAGCAGCATCCAGAGGGTTCACACTGTGACAAACTACAGCAGCATCCAGAGGGTTCATACTGTGACAAACCACAGCAGCATCCAGAGGGTTCATACTGTGACAAACTGCAGCAGCATCCAGAGGGTTCACACTGTGACAAACCACAGCAGCATCCAGAGGGTTCCCACTGGAACAAACTGCAGCAGCATCCAGAGGGTTCACACTGTGACAAACTGCAGCAGCATCCAGAGGGTTCACACTGTGAAAAACTGGAGCAGCATCCAGAGGGTTCACACTGTGACAAACTGCAGCAGCATCCACAGGTTTCACAGTGTGACGAACTGCAGCAGCATCCAGTGGGTTCACACAGTGACTAACTGCAGCAGAATCCAGAGGGTTCACACTGTGACACACTGCAGCAGCATCCAGAGGGTTCACACTGTGACAAACTGCAGCAGCATCGAGCGGGTTCACACTGTGACAAACTGCAGCAGCATCCAGAGGGTTCACACACTGTGACAAACTGCAGCAGCATCCAGATGGTTAACACTGTGACAAACCGCAGCAGCATCGAGCGGGTTCACACTGTGACAAACTGCAGCAGCATCCAGAGAGTTCACACTGTGACAAACTGCAGCAGTATCCAGAGGGTTCACACACTGTGACAAACTGCAGCAGTATCCAGAGAGTTCACACTGTGACAAACTGCAGCAGCATCCAGAGGGTTCACACACTGTGACAAACTGCAGCAGCATCCAGAGAGTTCACACTGTGACAAACTGGAGCAGTATCCAGAGGGTTCACACACTGTGACAAACTGCAGCAGCATCCAGAGAGTTCACACTGTGACAAACTGCAGCAGCATCCAGAGGGTTCACACTGTAACAAACTGCAGCAGCATCCAGAGGGTTCACACTGTGACAAACTGCAGCAGCATCCAGAGGGTTCACACTGTGACAAACTGCAGCAGCATCCAGAGGGTTCACACTGTGATAAACTGCAGCAGCATCCAGAGGGTTCACACTGTGACAAATTGCAGCAGCATCTAGAGGGTTCACACTGTGACAAACTGCAGCATCATCCAGAGGGTTCACACTGTGACAAACTGCAGCTGCATCCAGAGGGTTCACACACTGTGACAAATTGCAGCAGCACCCAGAGGGTTCACATTCTGACAAACTGCAGCAGCATCCACTGGGTTCACACTGTGACACACTGCAGCAGCATCCAGAGTGTTCACACACAGTGACAAACTGCAGCAGCATCCAGAGGTTTCACACTGTGACAAACTGCAGCAGCATCCAGAGGGTTCACACACTGTGACAAACTGCAGCAGCATCCAGAGTGTTCACACTGTGACACACTGCTGCTGCATCCAGAGGGTTCACACTGTGACAGACTGCCGCAGCATCCAGAGGGTTCACACTGTGACAAACTGCAGCAGCATCCAGAGGGTTCACATTGTGACAAACTGCAGCAGCATCTAGAGTGTTCGCACTGTGACACACTGCAGTAGAATCCAGAGGGTTCACACTGTGACAAACTGCAGCAGCATCCCGAGGGTTCTCACTGAGACAAACTGCAGCAGCATCCAGAGGGTTCACACACTGTGACACACTGCAGCAGCATCCATAGGGTTCACACTGTGACAAACTGCAGCAGCATCCGGAGGTTTCACACTGTGACGAACTGCGGCAGCATCCAGAGGGTTCACACTGTGACAAACTGCAGCAGCATCCAGAGGGTTCACACTGAGACAAATTGCAGAAGGATCCAGAGGGTTCACACTGTGACAAACTGCAGCAGCATCCAGAGGGTTCACACTGAGACAAATTGCAGAAGCATCCAGAGGGTTCACACTGTGACAAACTGCAGCTGCATCCAGAGGGTTCACACTGTGACAAACTGCAGCAGCATCCAGAGTGTTCACACTGAGACAAATTGCAGAAGCATCCAGAGGGTTCACACTGTGACAAACGGCAGCATCATCCAGAGGGTTCACACACTGTGAAAAACTGCATCAGCATCCAGAGGGTTCACACTGTGACAAACTGCAGCAGAAGTCAGAGGGTTCACACTGTGACAAATTGCAGCAGCATCCAGAGGGTTCACACTGTGACAAACTGCAGCAGCATCCATCGAGTTCACACTGTGACACACTGCAGTAGAATCCAGAGGGTTCACACTGTGACAAACTGCAGCAGCATCCCGAGGGTTCTCACTGAGACAAACTGCAGCAGCATCCAGAGGGTTCACACACTGTGACACACTGCAGCAGCATCCAGAGGGTTCACACTGTGACAAACTGCAGCAGCATCCGGAGGTTTCACACTGTGACGAACTGCGGCAGCATCCAGAGGGTTCACACTGTGACAAACTGCAGCAGCATCCAGAGGGTTCACACTGAGACAAATTGCAGAAGCATCCAGAGGGTTCACACTGTGACAAACTGAAGCAGCATCCAGAGGGTTCACACTGAGACAAATTGCAGAAGCATCCAGAGGGTTCACACTGTGACAAACTGCAGCAGCATCCAGAGGGTTCACACTGTGACAAACTGCAGCAGCATCCAGAGTGTTCACACTGAGACAAATTGCAGAAGCATCCAGAGGGTTCACACTGTGACAAACGGCAGCATCATCCAGAGGGTTCACACACTGTGAAAAACTGCAGCAGCATCCAGAGGGTTCACACTGTGACAAACTGCAGCAGAAGTCAGAGGGTTCACACTGTGACAAATTGCAGCAGCATCCAGAGGGTTCACACTGTCACAAACTGCAGCAGCATCCAGAGGGTTCACACTTTGACAAATTGCAGCAGCATCCAGAGGGTTCACACTGTGACAAACGGCAGCATCATCCAGAGGGTTCACACACTGTGAAAAACTGCAGCAGCATCCAGAGGGTTCACACTGTGACTAACTGCAGCAGAAGTCAGAGGGTTCACACTGTGACAAACTGCAGCAGCATCCAGAGGGTTCGCATTGTGACAAACTGCAGCAGCATCCAGAGGGTTCACACACTGTGAAAAACTGCAGCAGCATCCAGAGGGTTCACAATGTGACAAACTGCAGCAGACGTCAGAGGGTTCACACTGTGGCAAACTGCAGCAGCATCCAGAGCGTTCACACTGTCACAAACTGCAGCAGCATCCAGTGGGTTCAAACACTGTGACAAACTGCAGCAGCATCCAGAGGTTTCACACTGTGACAAATCGCAGCAGCATCCAGTGGGTTCACACTGTGCTAAACTGCAGCAGCATCCAGAGGGTTCACACTGTGACAATCTGCAGCAGCATCCAGAGGGTTCACACTGTGACAACTGCAGCAGCATCCAGAGGGTTCACATTGTGACAAACTACAGCAGCATCCAGTGAGTTCACACAATGACATACTGCAGCAGCATCCAGAGGGTTCACACTGTGACAAACTGCAACAGCATCCAGAGGGTTCACACTGTGACAAACTGCAGCAGCGTCCAGAGGGTTCACACTGTGACAAACTGCAGCAGAATCCAGAGGGTTCACACTATGACAAACTGCAGGAGCATCCAGAGGGGTCACACTGTGACAAACTGCAGCAGCATCAAAAGGTTTCACACTGAGACGAACTGCAGCAGCATCCAGTGGGTTCACACTGTGACAAACTGCAGCAGCATCCAGAGGGTTCACACTGTGACAAACTGCAGCAGCATCCAGAGAGTTCACACTGTGACAAACTGCAGCAGTATCCTGAGGGTTCACACACTGTGACAAACTGCAGCAGTATCCAGAGAGTTCACTCTGTGACAAACTGCAGCAGCATCCAGAGGGTTCACACACTGTGACAAACTGCAGCAGCATCCAGAGAGTTCACACTGTGACAAACTGCAGCAGTATCCAGAGGGTTCACACACTGTGACAAACTGCAGCAGCATCCAGAGAGTTCACACTGTGACAAACTGCAGCAGCATCCAGAGAGTTCACACTGTAACAAACGGCAGCAGCATCCAGAGGGTTCACACTGTGACAAACTGCAGCAGCATCCAGAGGGTTCACACTGTGACAAACTGCAGCAGCATCCAGAGGGTTCACACTGTGAAAAACTGCAGCAGCATCCAGAGGGTTCACACTGTGACAAATTGCAGCAGCATCTAGAGGGTTCACACTGTGACAAACTGCAGCATCATCCAGAGGGTTCACACTGTGACAAACTGCAGCTGCATCCAGAGGGTTCACACACTGTGACAAATTGCAGCAGCACCCACAGGGTTCACATTGTGACAAACTGCAGCAGCATCCACTGGGTTCACACTGTGACACACTGCAGCAGCATCCAGAGTGTTCACACACAGTGACAAACTGCAGCAGCATCCAGAGGTTTCACACTGTGACAAACTGCAGCAGCATCCAGAGGGTTCACACACTGTGACAAACTGCAGCAGCATCCAGAGTGTTCACACTGTGACACACTGCTGCTGCATCCAGAGGGTTCACACTGTGACAGACTGCCGCAGCATCCAGAGGGTTCACACTGTGACAAACTGCAGCAGCATCCAGAGGGTTCACATTGTGACAAACTGCAGCAGCATCTAGAGTGTTCGCACTGTGACACACTGCAGTAGAATCCAGAGGGTTCACACTGTGACAAACTGCAGCAGCATCCCGAGGGTTCTCACTGAGACAAACTGCAGCAGCATCCAGAGGGTTCACACACTGTGACACACTGCAGCAGCATCCAGAGGGTTCACACTGTGACAAACTGCAGCAGCATCCTGAGGTTTCACACTGTGACGAACTGCGGCAGCATCCAGAGGGTTCACACTGTGACAAACTGCAGCAGCATCCAGAAGGTTCACACTGAGACAAATTGCAGAAGCATCCAGAGGGTTCACACTGTGACAAACTGCAGCAGCATCCAGAGGGTTCACACTGAGACAAATTGCAGAAGCATCCAGAGGGTTCACACTGTGACAAACTGCAGCAGCATCCAGAGGGTTCACACTGTGATAAACTGCAGCAGCATCCAGAGGGTTCACACTGTGACAAATTGCAGCAGCATCTAGAGGGTTCACACTGTGACAAACTGCAGCATCATCCAGAGGGTTCACACTGTGACAAACTGCAGCTGCATCCAGAGGGTTCACACACTGTGACAAATTGCAGCAGCACCCAGAGGGTTCACATTGTGACAAACTGCAGCAGCATCCACTGGGTTCACACTGTGACACACTGCAGCAGCATCCAGAGTGTTCACACACAGTGACAAACTGCAGCAGCATCCAGAGGTTTCACACTGTGACAAACTGCAGCAGCATCCAGAGGGTTCACACACTGTGACAAACTGCAGCAGCATCCAGAGTGTTCACACTGTGACACACTGCTGCTGCATCCAGAGGGTTCACACTGTGACAGACTGCCGCAGCATCCAGAGGGTTCACACTGTGACAAACTGCAGCAGCATCCAGAGGGTTCACATTGTGATAAACTGCAGCAGCATCTAGAGTGTTCGCACTGTCACAAACTGCAGCAGCATCCAGAGTGTTCGCACTGTGACACACTGCAGTAGAATCCAGAGGGTTCACACTGTGACAAACTGCAGCAGCATCCCGAGGGTTCTCACTGAGACAAACTGCAGCAGCATCCAGAGGGTTCACACACTGTGACACACTGCAGCAGCATCCAGAGGGTTCACACTGTGACAAACTGCAGCAGCTTCCGGAGGTTTCACACTGTGACGAACTGCGGCAGCATCCAGAGGGTTCACACTGTGACAAACTGCAGCAGCATCCAGAGGGTTCACACTGAGACAAATTGCAGAAGCATCCAGAGGGTTCACACTGTGACAAACTGAAGCAGCATCCAGAGGGTTCACACTGAGACAAATTGCAGAAGCATCCAGAGGGTTCACACTGTGACAAACTGCAGCAGCATCCAGAGGGTTCACACTGTGACAAACTGCAGCAGCATCCAGAGTGTTCACACTGAGACAAATTGCAGAAGCATCCAGAGGGTTCACACTGTGACAAACGGCAGCATCATCCAGAGGGTTCACACACTGTGAAAAACTGCAGCAGCATCCAGAGGGTTCACACTGTGACAAACTGCAGCAGAAGTCAGAGGGTTCACACTGTGACAAATTGCAGCAGCATCCAGAGGGTTCACACTGTCACAAACTGCAGCAGCATCCAGAGGGTTCACACTTTGACAAATTGCAGCAGCATCCAGAGGGTTCACACTGTGACAAACGGCAGCATCATCCAGAGGGTTCACACACTGTGAAAAACTGCAGCAGCATCCAGAGGGTTCACACTGTGACTAACTGCAGCAGAAGTCAGAGGGTTCACACTGTGACAAACTGCAGCAGCATCCAGAGGGTTCGCATTGTGACAAACTGCAGCAGCATCCAGAGGGTTCACACACTGTGAAAAACTGCAGCAGCATCCAGAGGGTTCACAATGTGACAAACTGCAGCAGACGTCAGAGGGTTCACACTGTGGCAAACTGCAGCAGCATCCAGAGCGTTCACACTGTCACAAACTGCAGCAGCATCCAGTGGGTTCACACACTGTGACAAACTGCAGCAGCATCCAGAGGTTTCACACTGTGACAAATCGCAGCAGCATCCAGTGGGTTCACACTGTGCTAAACTGCAGCAGCATCCAGAGGGTTCACACTGTGACAATCTGCAGCAGCATCCAGAGGGTTCACACTGTGACAACTGCAGCAGCATCCAGAGGGTTCACATTGTGACAAACTACAGCAGCATCCAGTGAGTTCACACAATGACATACTGCAGCAGCATCCAGAGGGTTCACACTGTGACAAACTGCAACAGCATCCAGAGGGTTCACACTGTGACAAACTGCAGCAGCGTCCAGAGGGTTCACACTGTGACAAACTGCAGCAGCATCCAGAGGGTTCACACTATGACAAACTGCAGGAGCATCCAGAGGGGTCACACTGTGACAAACTGCAGCAGCATCAAAAGGTTTCACACTGAGACGAACTGCAGCAGCATCCAGTGGGTTCACACTGTGACAAACTGCAGCAGCATCCGAGGGTTCACATTGTGACGAACTGCGGCAGCATCCAGAGGGTTCGCATTGTGACAAACTGCAGCAGCATCCGAAGGTTTCACACACTGTGACAAACTGCAGCAGCATCCAGAGGGTTCACACTGTCACAAACTGCAGCAGCATCCAGAGGGTTCACACTGTGACAAACTGCAGCAGCATCCAGAGTGTTCACACTGAGACAAATTGCAGAAGCATCCAAAGGGTTCACACTGTGACAATCGGCAGCATCATCCAGAGGGTTCACACACTGTGACAAACTGCAGCAGCATCCAGAGGGTTCACACTGTCACAAACTGCAGCAGCATCCAGAGGGTACACACTGTGACAAACTGCAGCAGCTTCCAGAGGGTTCACACTGTGATAAACTGCAGCAGCATCCAGAGGGTTCACACTGTGACAAACAGCAGCAGCATCCAGAGGGTTCACACTGTGATAAACTGCAGCAGCATCCAGAGGGTTCACACTGTGACAAACTGCAGCAGCATCCAGAGAGTTCACACTGTGACAAATTGCAGCAGCATCCAGAGGGTTCACACTGTCACAAACTGCAGCAGCATCCAGAGAGTTCACACACTGTAACAAACTGCAGCAGCATCCAGAGGGTTCACACTGTGATAAACTGCAGCAGCATCCAGAGGGTTCACACTGTGACAAACTGCAGCAGCATCCAGAGGGTTCAGACTGTGACACACTGCTGCTGCATCCAGAGGGTTCACACTGTGACAGACTGCCGCAGCATCCAGAGGGTTCACACTGTGACAAACTGCAGCAGCATCCAGAGGGTTCACATTGTTTCAAACTGCAGCAGCATCTAGAGTGTTCACACTGTCACAAACTGCAGCAGCATCCAGAGTGTTCGCACTGTGACACACTGCAGTAGAATCCAGAGGGTTCACACTGTGACAAACTGCAGCAGCATCCCGAGGGTTCTCACTGAGACAAACTGCAGCTGCATCCAGAGGGTTCACACACTGTGACACACTGCAGCAGCATCCAGAGGGTTCACACTGTGACAAACTGCAGCAGCATCCGGAGGTTTCACACTATGACGAACTGCGGCAGCATCCAGAGGGTTCACACTGTGACAAACTGCAGCAGCATCCAGAGGGTTCACACTGAGACAAATTGCAGAAGCATCCAGAGGGTTCACACTGTGACAAACTGCAGCAGCATCCAGAGGGTTCACGGTGTGACAAACTGCAGCAGCATCCAGAGGGTTCACACTGTGACAAACTGCAGCAGCATCCAGAGTGTTCACACTGAGACAAATTGCAGAAGCATCCAGAGGGTTCACACTGTGACAAACGGCAGCATCATCCAGAGGGTTCACACACTGTGAAAAACTGCAGCAGCATCCAGAGGGTTCACACTGTCACAAACTGCAGCAGATGTCAGAGGGTTCACATTGTGACAAACTGCAGCAGCATCCAGAGGGTTCACACTGTCAAAAACTGCAGCAGCATCCAGAGGGTTCACACTTTGACCAATTGCAGCCGCATCCAGAGGGTTCACACTGTGACAAACGGCAGCATCATCCAGAGGGTTCACACACTGTGAAAAACTGCAGCAGCATCCAGCGGGTTCACACTGTGACTAACTGCAGCAGAAGTCAGAGGGTTCACACTGTGACAAACTGCAGCAGCATCCAGAGGGTTCGCATTGTGACAAACTGCAGCAGAATCCAGAGGGTTCACACACTGTGAAAAACTGCAGCAGCATCCAGAGGGTTCACAATGTGACAAACTGCAGCAGACGTCAGAGGGTTCACACTGTGACAAACTGCAGCAGCATCCAGAGGGTTCACACACTGTAACAAACTGCAGCAGCATCCAGAGGGTTCACACACTGTGACAAATTGCAGCAGCACCCAGAGGGTTCACATTGTGACAAACTGCAGCAGCATCCACTGGGTTCACACTGTGACACACTGCAGCAGCATCCAGAGTGTTCACACACAGTGACAAACTGCAGCAGCATCCAGAGGTTTCACACTGTGACAAACTGCAGCAGCATCCAGAGGGTTCACACACTGTGACAAACTGCAGCAGCATCCAGAGTGTTCACACTGTGACACACTGCTGCTGCATCCAGAGGGTTCACAGTGTGACAGACTGCCGCAGCATCCAGAGGGTTCACACACTGTGACAAACTGCAGCAGCATCCAGAGTGTTCACACTGTGACACACTGCTGCTGCATCCAGAGGGTTCACAGTGTGACAGACTGCCGCAGCATCCAGAGGGTTCACACTGTGTCAAACTGCAGCAGCATCCAGAGGGTTCACATTGTGACAAACTGCAGCAGCATCTTGAGTGTTCACACTGTCACAAACTGCAGCAGCATCCAGAGTGTTCGCACTGTGACACACTGCAGTAGAATCCAGAGGGTTCACACTGTGACAAACTGCAGCAGCATCCCGAGGGTTCTCACTGAGACAAACTGCAGCAGCATCCAGAGGGTTCACACACTGTGACACACTGCAGCAGCATGCAGAGGGTTCACACTGTGAAAAATGCAGCAGCATCCGGAGGTTTCACACTGAGACGAACTGCGGCTGCATCCAGAGGGTTCACACTGTGACAAACTGCAGCAGCATCCAGAGGGTTCACACTGTGACAAACTGCAGCAGCATCCAGAGGGTTCACACTATGACAAACTGCAGGAGCATCCAGAGGGGTCACACTGTGACAAACTGCAGCAGCATCAAAAGGTTTCACACTGAGACGAACTGCAGCAGCATCCAGTGGGTTCACACTGTGACAAACTGCAGCAGCATCCAGAGGGTTCACACTGTGACGAACTGCGGTAGCATCCAGAGGGTTCGCATTGTGACAAACTGCAGCAGCATCCGAAGGTTTCACACACTGTGACAAACTGCAGCAGCATCCAGAGGGTTCACACTGTCACAAACTGCAGCAGCATCCAGAGGGTTCACACTGTGACAAACTGCAGAAGCATCCAGAGTGTTCACACTGAGACAAATTGCAGAAGCATCCAAAGGGTTCACACTGTGACAATCGGCAGCATCATCCAGAGGGTTCACACACTGTGACAAACTGCAGCAGCATCCAGAGGGTTCACACTGTCACAAACTGCAGCAGCATCCAGAGGGTACACACTGTGACAAACTGCAGCAGCTTCCAGAGGGTTCACACTGTGATAAACTGCAGCAGCATCCAGAGGGTTCACACTGTGACAAACAGCAGCAGCATCCAGAGGGTTCACACTGTGATAAACTGCAGCAGCATCCAGAGGGTTCACACTGTGACAAACTGCAGCAGCATCCAGAGAGTTCACACTGTGACAAATTGCAGCAGCATCCAGAGGGTTCACACTGTCACAAACTGCAGCAGCATCCAGAGAGTTCACACACTGTAACAAACTGCAGCAGCATCCAGAGGGTTCACACTGTGATAAACTGCAGCAGCGTCCAGAGGGTTCACACTGTGACAAACTGCAGCAGCATCCAGAGGGTTCAGACTGTGACACACTGCTGCTGCATCCAGAGGGTTCACACTGTGACAGACTGCCGCAGCATCCAGAGGGTTCACACTGTGACAAACTGCAGCAGCATCCAGAGGGTTCACATTGTTTCAAACTGCAGCAGCATCTAGAGTGTTCACACTGTCACAAACTGCAGCAGCATCCAGAGTGTTCGCACTGTGACACACTGCAGTAGAATCCAGAGGGTTCACACTGTGACAAACTGCAGCAGCATCCCGAGGGTTCTCACTGAGACAAACTGCAGCTGCATCCAGAGGGTTCACACACTGTGACACACTGCAGCAGCATCCAGAGGGTTCACACTGTGACAAACTGCAGCAGCATCCGGAGGTTTCACACTATGACGAATTGCGGCAGCATCCAGAGGGTTCACACTGTGACAAACTGCAGCAGCATCCAGAGGGTTCACACTGAGACAAATTGCAGAACCATCCAGAGGGTTCACACTGTGACAAACTGCAGCAGCATCCAGAGGGTTCACGGTGTGACAAACTGCAGCAGCATCCAGAGGGTTCACACTGTGACAAACTGCAGCAGCATCCAGAGTGTTCACACTGAGACAAATTGCAGAAGCATCCAGAGGGTTCACACTGTGACAAACGGCAGCATCATCCAGAGGGTTCACACACTGTGAAAAACTGCAGCAGCATCCAGAGGGTTCACACTGTCACAAACTGCAGCAGATGTCAGAGGGTTCACACTGTGACAAACTGCAGCAGCATCCAGAGGGTTCACACTGTCACAAACTGCAGCAGCATCCAGAGGGTTCACACTTTGACAAATTGCAGCAGCATCCAGAGGGTTCACACTGTGACAAACGGCAGCATCATCCAGAGGGTTCACACACTGTGAAAACCTGCAGCAGCATCCAGCGGGTTCACACTGTGACTAACTGCAGCAGAAGTCAGAGGGTTCACACTGTGACAAACTGCAGCAGCATCCAGAGGGTTCGCATTGTGACAAACTGCAGCAGAATCCAGAGGGTTCACACACTGTGAAAAACTGCAGCAGCATCCAGAGGGTTCACAATGTGACAAACTGCAGCAGACGTCAGAGGGTTCACACTGTGACAAACTGCAGCAGCATCCAGAGGGTTCACACACTGTAACAAACTGCAGCAGCATCCAGAGGGTTCACACACTGTGACAAATTGCAGCAGCAACCAGAGGGTTCACATTGTGACAAACTGCAGCAGCATCCACTGGGTTCACACTGTGACACACTGCAGCAGCATCCAGAGTGTTCACACACAGTGACAAACTGCAGCAGCATCCAGAGGTTTCACACTGTGACAAACTGCAGCAGCATCCAGAGGGTTCACACACTGTGACAAACTGCAGCAGCATCCAGAGTGTTCACACTGTGACACACTGCTGCTGCATCCAGAGGGTTCACAGTGTGACAGACTGCCGCAGCATCCAGAGGGTTCACACTGTGTCAAACTGCAGCAGCATCCAGAGGGTTCACATTGTGACAAACTGCAGCAGCATCTAGAGTGTTCACACTGTCACAAACTGCAGCAGCATCCAGAGTGTTCGCACTGTGACACACTGCAGTAGAATCCAGAGGGTTCACACTGTGACAAACTGCAGCAGCATCCCGAGGGTTCTCACTGAGACAAACTGCAGCAGCATCCAGAGGGTTCACACACTGTGACACACTGCAGCAGCATCCAGAGGGTTCACACTGTGACAAAATGCAGCAGCATCCGGAGGTTTCACACTGAGACGAACTGCGGCTGCATCCAGAGGGTTCACACTGTGACAAACTGCAGCAGCATCCAGAGGGTTCACACTGTAACAAACTGCAGCAGCATCCAGAGAGTTCACACACTGTGACAAATTGCAGCAGCACCCAGAGGGTTCACATTGTGACAAACTGCAGCAGCATCCACTGGGTTCACACTGTGACACACTGCAGCAGCATCCAGAGTGTTCACACACAGTGACAAACTGCAGCAGCATCCAGAGGTTTCACACTGTGACAAACTGCAGCAGCATCCAGAGGGTTCACACACTGAGACAAATTGCAGAAGCATCCAGAGGGTTCACACTGTGACAAACGGCAGCATCATCCAGAGGGTTCACACACTGTGAAAAACTGCAGCAGCATCCAGAGGGTTCACACTGTCACAAACTGCAGCAGATGTCAGAGGGTTCACACTGTGACAAACTGCAGCAGCATCCAGAGGGTTCACACTGTCACAAACTGCAGCAGCATCCAGAGGGTTCACACTTTGACAAATTGCAGCAGCATCCAGAGGGTTCACACTGTGACAAACGGCAGCATCATCCAGAGGGTTCACACACTGTGAAAAACTGCAGCAGCATCCAGCGGGTTCACACTGTGACTAACTGCAGCAGAAGTCAGAGGGTTCACACTGTGACAAACTGCAGCAGCATCCAGAGGGTTCGCATTGTGACAAACTGCAGCAGAATCCACAGGGTTCACACACTGTGAAAAACTGCAGCAGCATCCAGAGGGTTCACAATGTGACAAACTGCAGCAGACGTCAGAGGGTTCACACTGTGACAAACTGCAGCAGCATCCAGAGGGTTCACACACTGTAACAAACTGCAGCAGCATCCAGAGGGTTCACACACTGTGACAAATTGCAGCAGCACCCAGAGGGTTCACATTGTGACAAACTGCAGCAGCATCCACTGGGTTCACACTGTGACACACTGCAGCAGCATCCAAAGTGTTCACACACAGTGACAAACTGCAGCAGCATCCAGAGGTTTCACACTGTGACAAACTGCAGCAGCATCCAGAGGGTTCACACACTGTGACAAACTGCAGCAGCATCCAGAGTGTTCACACTGTGACACACTGCTGCTGCATCCAGAGGGTTCACAGTGTGACAGACTGCCGCAGCATCCAGAGGGTTCACACTGTGTCAAACTGCAGCAGCATCCAGAGGGTTCACATTGTGACAAACTGCAGCAGCATCTAGAGTGTTCACACTGTCACAAACTGCAGCAGCATCCAGAGTGTTCGCACTGTGACACACTGCAGTAGAATCCAGAGGGTTCACACTGTGACAAACTGCAGCAGCATCCCGAGGGTTCTCACTGAGACAAACTGCAGCAGCATCCAGAGGGTTCACACACTGTGACAAACTGCAGCAGCATCCAGAGTGTTCACACTGTGACACACTGCTGCTGCATCCAGAGGGTTCACAGTGTGACAGACTGCCGCAGCATCCAGAGGGTTCACACTGTGTCAAACTGCAGCAGCATCCAGAGGGTTCACATTGTGACAAACTGCAGCAGCATCTAGAGTGTTCACACTGTCACAAACTGCAGCAGCATCCAGAGTGTTCGCACTGTGACACACTGCAGTAGAATCCAGAGGGTTCACACTGTGACAAACTGCAGCAGCATCCCGAGGGTTCTCACTGAGACAAACTGCAGCAGCATCCAGAGGGTTCACACACTGTGACACACTGCAGCAGCATCCAGAGGGTTCACACTGTGACAAAATGCAGCAGCATCCGGAGGGTTCACACTGAGACAAATTGCAGAAGCATCCAGAAGGTTCACACTGTGACAAACTGCAGCAGCATCCAGAGGGTTCACACTGTAACAAACTGCAGCAGCATCCAGAGAGTTCACACACGGTGACAAATTGCAGCAGCACCCAGAGGGTTCACATTGTGACAAACTGCAGCAGCATCCAGAGGGTTCACACACTGTGACAAACTGCAGCAGCATCCAGAGGGTTCACACTGTGACAAACTGCAGCAGCATCCAGAGTGTTCACACTGAGACAAATTGCAGAAGCATCCAGAGGGTTCACACTGTGACAAACGGCAGCATCATCCAGAGGGTTCACACACTGTGAAAAACTGCAGCAGCATCCAGAGGGTTCACACTGTGACAAACTGCAGCAGAAGTCAGAGGGTTCACACTGTGACAAACTGCAGCAGCATCCAGAGGGTTCACACTGTCACAAACTGCAGCAGCATCCAGAGGGTTCACACTTTGACAAATTGCAGCAGCATCCAGAGGGTTCACACTGTGACAAACGGCAGCATCATCCAGAGGGTTCACACACTGTGAAAAACTGCAGCAGCATCCAGAGGGTTCACACTGTGACTAACTGCAGCAGAAGTCAGAGGGTTCACACTGTGACAAACTGCAACAGCATCCAGAGGGTTCGCATTGTGACAAACTGCAGCAGCATCCAGAGGGTTCACACACTGTGAAAAACTGTAGCAGCATCCAGAGGGTTCACAATGTGACACACTGCAGTAGAATCCAGAGGGTTCACACTGTGACAAACTGCAGCAGCATCCCGTGGGTTCTCACTGAGACAAACTGCAGCTGCATCCAGAGGGTTCACACACTGTGACACACTGCAGCAGCATCCAGAGGGTTCACACTGTGACAAACTGCAGCAGCATCCGGAGGTTTCACACTATGACGAAGTGCGGCAGCATCCAGAGGGTTCACACTGTGACAAACTGCAGCAGCATCCAGAGGGTTCACACTGAGACAAATTGCAGAAGCATCCAGAGGGTTCACACTGTGACAAACTGCAGCAGCATCCAGAGGGTTCACGGTGTGACAAACTGCAGCAGCATCCAGAGGGTTCACACTGTGACAAACTGCAGCAGCATCCAGAGTGTTCACACTGAGACAAATTGCAGAAGCATCCAGAGGGTTCACACTGTGACAAACGGCAGCATCATCCAGAGGGATTCACACACTGTGAAAAACTGCAGCAGCATCCAGAGGGTTCACACTGTCACAAACTGCAGCAGATGTCAGAGGGTTCACACTGTGACAAACTGCAGCAGCATCCAGAGGGTTCACACTGTCACAAACTGCAGCAGCATCCAGAGGGTTCACACTTTGACAAATTGCAGCAGCATCCAGAGGGTTCACACTGTGACAAACGGCAGCATCATCCAGAGGGTTCACACACTGTGAAAAACTGCAGCAGCATCCAGCGGGTTCACACTGTGACTAACTGCAGCAGAAGTCAGAGGGTTCACACTGTGACAAACTGCAGCAGCATCCAGAGGGTTCGCATTGTGACAAACTGCAGCAGAATCCAGAGGGTTCACACACTGTGAAAAACTGCAGCAGCATCCAGAGGGTTCACAATGTGACAAACTGCAGCAGACGTCAGAGGGTTCACACTGTGACAAACTGCAGCAGCATCCAGAGGGTTCACACACTGTAACAAACTGCAGCAGCATCCAGAGAGTTCACACACTGTGACAAATTGCAGCAGCACCCAAAGGGTTCACATTGTGACAAACTGCAGCAGCATCCACTGGGTTCACACTGTGACACACTGCAGCAGCATCCAGAGTGTTCACACACAGTGACAAACTGCAGCAGCATCCAGAGGTTTCACACTGTGACAAACTGCAGCAGCATCCAGAGGGTTCACACACTGTGACAAACTGCAGCAGCATCCAGAGTGTTCACACTGTGACACACTGCTGCTGCATCCAGAGGGTTCACAGTGTGACAGACTGCCGCAGCATCCAGAGGGTTCACAATGTGTCAAACTGCAGCAGCATCCAGAGGGTTCACATTGTGACAAACTGCAGCAGCATCTAGAGTGTTCACACTGTCACAAACTGCAGCAGCATCCAGAGTGTTCGCACTGTGACACACTGCAGTAGAATCCAGAGGGTTCACACTGTGACAAACTGCAGCAGCATCCCGAGGGTTCTCACTGAGACAAACTGCAGCAGCATCCAGAGGGTTCACACACTGTGACACACTGCAGCAGCATCCAGAGGGTTCACACTGTGACAAAATGCAGCAGCATCCGGAGGTTTCACACTGAGACGAACTGCGGCAGCATCCAGAGGGTTCACACTGTGACAAACTGCAGCAGCATCCAGAGGGTTCACACTGAGACAAATTGCAGAAGCATCCAGAAGGTTCACACTGTGACAAACTGCAGCAGCATCCAGAGGGTTCACGGTGTGACAAACTGCAGCAGCATCCAGAGGGTTCACACACTGTGACAAACTGCAGCAGCATCCAGAGGGTTCACACTGTGACAAACTGCAGCAGCATCCAGAGTGTTCACACTGAGACAAATTGCAGAAGCATCCAGAGGGTTCACACTGTGACAAACGGCAGCATCATCCAGAGGGTTCACACACTGTGAAAAACTGCAGCAGCATCCAGAGGGTTCACACTGTGACAAACTGCAGCAGAAGTCAGAGGGTTCACACTGTGACAAACTGCAGCAGCATCCAGAGGGTTCACACTGTCACAAACTGCAGCAGCGTCCAGAGGGTTCACACTTTGACAAATTGCAGCAGCATCCAGAGGGTTCACACTGTGACAAACGGCAGCATCATCCAGAGGGTTCACACACTGTGAAAAACTGCAGCAGCATCCAGAGGGTTCACACTGTGACTAACTGCAGCAGAAGTCAGAGGGTTCACACTGTGAAAAACTGCAGCAGCATCCAGAGGGTTCGCATTGTGACAAACTGCAGCAGCATCCAGAGGGTTCACACACTGTGAAAAACTGTAGCAGCATCCAGAGGGTTCACAATGTGACAAACTGCAGCAGACGTCAGAGGGTTCACACTGTGACAAACTGCAGCAGCATCCAGAGCGTTCACACTGTCACAAACTGCAGCAGCATCCAGTGGGTTCACACACTGTGACAAACTGCAGCAGCATCCAGAGGTTTCACACTGTGACAAATCGCAGCAGCATCCAGTGTGTTCACACTGTGCTAAACTGCAGCAGCATCCAGAGGGTTCACATTGTGACAATCTGCAGCAGCATCCAGAGGGTTCACACTGTGACAAACTGCAGCAGCATCCAGAGGGTTCACATTGTGACAAACTACAGCAGCATCCAGTGAGTTCACACTATGACATACTGCAGCAGCATCCAGAGTGTTCACACTGTGACAAACTGCAGCAGCATCCAGAGGGTTCACACTGTGACAAACTGCAGCAGCGTCCAGAGGGTTCACACTGTGACAAACTGCAGCAGCATCCAGAGGGTTCACACTGTGACAAACTGCAGGAGCATCCAGAGGGGTCACACTGTGACAAACTGCAGCAGCATCAAAAGGTTTCACACTGAGACGAACTGCAGCAGCATCCAGTGGGTTCACACTGTGACAAACTGCAGCAGCATCCAGAGGGTTCACACTGTGATGAACTGCGGCAGCATCCAGAGGGTTCGCATTGTGACAAACTGCAGCAGCATCCGAAGGTTTCACACACTGTGACAAACTGCAGCAGCATCCAGAGGGTTCACACTGTCACAAACTGCAGCAGCATCCAGAGGGTTCACACTGTGACAAACTGCAGCAGCATCCAGAGTGTTCACACTGAGACAAATTGCAGAAGCATCCAGAGGGTTCACACTGTGACAATCGGCAGCATCATCCAGAGGGTTCACACACTGTGACAAACTGCAGCAGCATCCAGAGGGTTCACACTGTCACAAACTGCAGCAGCATCCAGAGGGTACACACTGTGACAAACTGCAGCAGCTTCCAGAGGGTTCACACTGTGATAAACTGCAGCAGCATCCAGAGGGTTCACACTTTGACAAACAGCAGCAGCATCCAGAGGTTTCACACTGTGATAAACTGCAGCAGCATCCAGAGGGTTCACACTGTGACAAACTGCAGCAGCATCCAGAGGGTTCACACTGTGACAAATTGCAGCAGCATTCAGAGGGTTCACACTGTCACAAACTGCAGCAGCATCCAGAGGGTTCACACACTGTAACAAACTGCAGCAGCATCCAGAGGGTTCACACTGTGATAAACTGCAGCAGCATCCAGAGGGTTCACACTGTGACAAACTGCAGCAGCATCCAGAGGGTTCACACTGTGACAGACTGCCGCAGCATCCAGAGGGTTCACACTGTGACAAACTGCAGCAGCATGCAGAGGGTTCACATTGTGACAAACTGCAGCAGCATCTAGAGTGTTCACACTGTCACAAACTGCAGCAGCATCCAGAGTGTTCGCACTGTGACACACTGCAGTAGAATCCAGAGGGTTCACACTGTGACAAACTGCAGCAGCATCCCGAGGGTTCTCACTGAGACAAACTGCAGCAGCATCCAGAGGGTTCACACACTGTGACACACTGCAGCAGCATCCAGAGGGTTCACACTGTGACAAACTGCAGCAGCATCCGGAGGTTTCACACTATGACGAACTGCGGCAGCATCCAGAGGGTTCACACTGTGACAAACTGCAGCAGCATCCAGAGGGTTCACACTGAGACAAATTGCAGAAGCATCCAGAGGGTTCACACTGTGACAAACTGCAGCAGCATCCAGAGGGTTCACGGTGTGACAAACTGCAGCAGCATCCAGAGGGTTCACACACTGTGACGAACTGCAGCAGCATCCAGAGGGTTCACACTGTGACAAACTGCAGCAGCATCCAGAGTGTTCACACTGAGACAAATTGCAGAAGCATCCAGAGGGTTCACACTGTGACAAACGGCAGTATCATCCAGAGGGTTCACACACTGTGAAAAACTGCAGCAGCATCCAGAGGGTTCACACTGTGACAAACTGCAGCAGAAGTCAGAGGGTTAACACTGTGACAAACTGCAGCAGCAACCAGAGGGTTCACACTGTCACAAACTGCAGCAGCATCCAGAGGGTTCACACTTTGACAAATTGCAGCAGCATCCAGAGGGTTCACACTGTGACAAACGGCAGCATCATCCAGAGGGTTCACACACTGTGAAAAACTGTAGCAGCATCCAGAGGGTTCACAATGTGACAAACTGCAGCAGACGTCAGAGGGTTCACACTGTGACAAACTGCAGCAGCATCCAGAGCGTTCACACTGTCACAAACTGCAGCAGCATCCAGTGGGTTCACACACTGTGACAAACTGCAGCAGCATCCAGAGGTTTCACACTGTGACAAATCGCAGCAGCATCCAGTGGGTTCACACTGTGCTAAACTGCAGCAGCATCCAGAGGGTTCACATTGTGACAATCTGCAGCAGCATCCAGAGGGTTCACACTGTGACAAACTGCAGCAGCATCCAGAGGGTTCACATTGTGACAAACTACAGCAGCATCCAGTGAGTTCACACTATGACATACTGCAGCAGCATCCAGAGGGTTCACACTGTGACAAACTGCAGCAGCATCCAGAGGGTTCACACTGTGACAAACTGCAGCAGCGTCCAGAGGGTTCACACTGTGACAAACTGCAGCAGCATCCAGAGGGTTCACACTGTGACAAACTGCAGGAGCATCCAGAGGGGTCACACTGTGACAAACTGCAGCAGCATCAAAAGGTTTCACACTGAGACGAACGGCAGCAGCATCCAGTGGGTTCACACTGTGACAAACTGCAGCAGCATCCAGAGGGTTCACACTGTGACGAACTGCGGCAGCATCCAGAGGGTTCGCATTGTGACAAACTGCAGCAGCATCCGAAGGTTTCACACACTGTGACTAACTGCAGCAGCATCCAGAGGGTTCACACTGTCACAAACTGCAGCAGCATCCAGAGGGTTCACACTGTGACAAACTGCAGCAGCATCCAGAGTGTTCACACTGAGACAAATTGCAGAAGCATCCAGAGGGTTCACACTGTGACAATCGGCAGCATCATCCAGAGGGTTCACACACTGTGACAAACTGCAGCAGCATCCAGAGGGTTCACACTGTCACAAACTGCAGCAGCATCCAGATGGTTCACACTGTGACAAACTGCAGCAGCTTCCAGAGGGTTCACACTGTGATAAACTGCAGCAGCATCCAGAGGGTTCACACTGTGACAAACAGCAGCAGCATCCAGAGGGCTCACACTGTGATAAACTGCAGCAGCATCCAGAGGGTTCACACTGTGACAAATTGCAGCAGCATCCAGAGGGTTCACACTGTGACAAATTGCAGCAGCATCCAGAGGGTTCACACTGTCACAAACTGCAGCAGAATCCAGAGGGTTCACACACTGTAACAAGCTGCAGCAGCATCCAGAGGGTTCACACTGTGATAAACTGCAGCAGCATCCAGAGGGTTCACACTGTGACAAACTGCAGCAGCATCCAGAGGGTTCACACTGTGACACACTGCTGCTGCATCCAGAGGGTTCACACTGTGACAGACTGCCGCAGCATCCAGAGGGTTCACACTGTGACAAACTGCAGCAGCATCCAGAGGGTTCACATTGTGACAAACTGCAGCAGCATCTAGAGTGTTCACACAGTCACAAACTGCAGCAGCATCCAGAGTGTTCGCACTGTGACACACTGCAGTAGAATCCAGAGGGTTCACACTGTGATAAACTGCAGCAGCATCCCGAGGGTTCTCACTGAGACAAACTGCAGCAGCATCCAGAGGGTTCACACACTGTGACACACTGCAGCAGCATCCAGAGGGTTCACACTGTGACAAACTGCAGCAGCATCCGGAGGTTTCACACTATGACGAACTGCGGCAGCATCCAGAGGGTTCACACTGTGACAAACTGCAGCAGCATCCAGAGGGTTCACACTGAGACAAATTGCAGAAGCATCCAGAGGGTTCACACTGTGACAAACTGCAGCAGCATCCAGAGGGTTCACACTGTGACAAACTGCAGCAGCATCCAGAGGGTTCACACACTGTGACAAACTGCAGCAGCATCCAGAGGGTTCACACTGTGACAAACTGCAGCAGCATCCAGAGTGTTCACACTGAGACAAATTGCAGAAGCATCCAGAGGGTTCACACTGTGACAAACGGCAGCATCATCCAGAGGGTCCACACACTGTGAAAAACTGCAGCAGCATCCAGAGGGTTCACACTGTGACAAACTGCAGCAGAAGTCAGAGGGTTCATACTGTGACAAACTGCAGCAGCATCCAGAGGGTTCACACTGTCACAAACTGCAGCAGCATCCAGAGGGTTCACACTTTGACAAATTGCAGCAGCATCCAGAGGGTTCACACTGTGACAAACGGCAGCATCATCCAGAGGGTTCACACACTGTGAAAAACTGCAGCAGCATCCAGAGGGTTCACACTGTGAGTAACTGCAGCAGAAGTCAGAGGGTTCACACTGTGACAAACTGCAGCAGCATCCAGAGGGTTCGCATTGTGACAAACTGCAGCAGCATCCAGAGGGTTCACACACTGTGAAAAACTGCAGCAGCATCCAGAGGGTTCACAATGTGACAAACTGCAGCAGACGTCAGAGGATTCACACTGTGACAAACTGCAGCAGCATCCAGAGCGTTCACACTGTCACAAACTGCAGCAGCATCCAGTGGGTTCACACACTGTGACAAACTGCAGCAGCATCCAGAGGTTTCACACTGTGACAAATCGCAGCAGCATCCAGTGGGTTCACACTGTGCTAAACTGCAGCAGCATCCAGAGGGTTCACACTGTGACAATCTGCAGCAGCAGCCAGAGAGTTCACATTGTGACAAACTGCAGCAGCATACAGAGGGTTCACATTGTGACAAACTACAGCAGCATCCAGTGAGTTCACACTATGACATACTGCAGCAGCATCCAGAGGGTTCACACTGTGACAAACTGCAGCAGCATCCAGAGGGTTCACACTGTGACAAACTGCAGCAGCGTCCAGAGGGTTCACACTGTGACAAACTGCAGCAGCATCCAGAGGGTTCACACTGTGACAAACTGCAGGAGCATCCAGAGGGGTCACACTGTGACAAACTGCAGCAGCATCAAAAGGTTTCACACTGAGATGAACTGCAGCAGCATCCAGTGGGTTCACACTGTGACAAACTGCAGCAGCATCCAGAGGGTTCACACTGTGACGAACTGCGGCAGCATCCAGAGGGTTCGCATTGTGACAAACTGCAGCAGCATCCGAAGGTTTCACACACTGTGACAAACTGCAGCAGCATCCAGAGTGTTCACACTTTCACAAACTGCAGCAGCATCCAGAGGGTTCACACTGTGACAAACTGCAGCAGCATCCAGAGTGTTCACACTGAGACAAATTGCAGAAGCATCCAGAGGGTTCACAGTGTGACAATCGGCAGCATCATCCAGAGGGTTCACACACTGTGACAAACTGCAGCAGCATCCAGAGGGTTCACACTGTCACAAACTGCAGCAGCTTCCAGAGGTTTCACACTGTGATAAACTGCAGCAGCATCCAGAGGGTTCACACTGTGACAAACAGCAGCAGCATCCAGAGGGTTCACACTGTGATAAACTGCAGCAGCATCCAGAGCGTTCACTCTGTGACAAACTGCAGCAGCATCCAGAGGGTTCACACTGTGACAAATTGCAGCAGCATCCAGAGGGTTCACACTGTCACAAACTGCAGCAGCATCCAGAGGGTTCACACACTGTAACAAACTGCAGCAGCATCCAGCGGGTTCACACTGTGATAAACTGCAGCAGCATCCAGAGGGTTCACACTGTGACAAACTGCAGCAGCATCCAGAGGGTTCACACTGTGACAAACTGCAGCAGCATCCAGAGGTTTCATACTGTGACAAACTGCAGCAGCATCCAGAGGGTTCACACTGTGACAAACTGCAGCAGCATCCAGAGGGTTCATACTGTGACAAACTGCAGCAGCATCCAGAGGGTTCACACTGTGACAAACTGCAGCAGCATCCGGAGGGTTCACACTGTGACAAACCACAGCAGCATCCAGAGGGTTCATACTGTGACAAACTGCAGCAGCATCCAGAGGGTTCACACTGTGACAAACTGCAGCAGCATCCAGAGGGTTCATACTGTGACAAATGACAGCAGCATCCAGAGAGTTCCCACTGTAACAAACTGCAGCAGCATCCAGAGGGTTCACACTGTGACAAACTGCAGCAGCATCCAGAGGGTTCACACTGTGACAAACTGCAGGAGCATCCAGAGGGTTCACACTGTGACAAACTGCAGCAGCGTCCAGAGGGTTCACACTGTGACAAACTGCAGCAGCATCCAGAGGGTTCACACTGTGCCAAACTGCAGGAGCATCCAGAGGGTTCACACTGTGACAAACTGCAGCAGCGTCCAGAGGGTTCACACTGTGACAAACTGCAGCAGCATCCAGAGGGTTCACACACTGTGACAAACTGCAGCAGCGTCCAGAGGGTTCACACTGTGACAAACTGCAGCAGCATCCAGAGGGTTCACACTGTGCCAAACTGCAGGAGCATCCAGAGGGTTCACACTGTGACAAACTGCAGCAGCATCAAAAGGTTTCACACTGAGACGAACTGCAGCAGCATCCAGTGGGTTCACACTGTGACAAACTGCAGCAGCATCCAGAGGGTTCACACTGTGATGAACTGCGGCAGCATCCAGAGGGTTCGCATTGTGACAAACTGCAGCAGCATCCGAAGGTTTCACACACTGTGACAAACTGCAGCAGCATCCAGAGGGTTCACACTGTCACAAACTGCAGCAGCATCCAGAGGGTTCACACTGTGACAAACTGCAGCAGCATCCAGAGTGTTCACACTGAGACAAATTGCAGAAGCATCCAGAGGGTTCACACTGTGACAATCGGCAGCATCATCCAGAGGGTTCACACACTGTGACAAACTGCAGCAGCATCCAGAGGGTTCACACTGTGACAAACTGCAGGAGCATCCAGAGGGTTCACACTGTGAAAAACTGGAGCAGCATCCAGAGGGTTCACACTGTGACAAACTGCAGCAGCATCCACAGGTTTCAGAGTGTGACGAACTGCAGCAGCATCCAGTGGGTTCACACAGTGACTAACTGCAGCAGCATCTAGAGGGTTCACACTGTGACACACTGCAGCAGCATCCAGAGGGTTCACACTGTGACAAACTGCAGCAGCATCCAGATGGTTAACACTGTGACAAACTGCAGCAGCATCCAGAGGGTTTGCACTGTGACAAACTGCAGCAGCATCCAGTGTGTTCACACACTGTGACAAACTGCAGCAGCATCCAGAGGGTTCACACTGTGAAAAACTGCAGCAGCATCCAGAGGGTTCACACTGTGACAAACAGCGGCAGCATCCAGAGGGTTCACACTGTGACAAACTGCAGCAGCATCCAGAGAGTTCACAATGTGACAAACTGCAGCAGCATCCAGAGAGTTCACACTGTGACAAACTGCAGCAGCATCCAGAGGGTTCACACACTGTGACAAACTGCAGCAGCATCCAGAGAATTCACACTGTGACAAACTGCAGCAGCATCCAGAGGGTTCACACTGTGACAAACTGCAGCAGCATCAGGAGAGTTCACACTGTGACAAACTGCAGCAGCATCCAGAGGGTTCACACACTGTGACAAACTGCAGCAGCATCCAGAGAGTTCACACTGTGACAAACTGCAGCAGCATCCAGAGGGTTCACACTGTAAGAATCTGCAGCAGCATCCAGAGGGTTCACACTGTGACAAACTGCAGCAGCATCCAGAGGGTTCACACTGTGACAAACTGCAGCAGCATCCAGAGGGTTCACACTGTGACAAACTGCAGGAGCATCCAGAGGGGTCACACTGTGACAAACTGCAGCAGCATCAAAAGGTTTCACACTGAGACGAACTGCAGCAGCATCCAGTGGGTTCACACTGTGACAAACTGCAGCAGCATCCAGAGGGTTCACACTGTGATGAACTGCGGCAGCATCCAGAGGGTTCGCATTGTGACAAACTGCAGCAGCATCCGAAGGTTTCACACACTGTGACAAACTGCAGCAGCATCCAGAGTGTTCACACTTTCACAAACTGCAGCAGCATCCAGAGGGTTCACACTGTGACAAACTGCAGCAGCATCCAGAGTGTTCACACTGAGACAAATTGCAGAAGCATCCAGAGGGTTCACAGTGTGACAATCGGCAGCATCATCCAGAGGGTTCACACACTGTGACAAACTGCAGCAGCATCCAGAGGGTTCACACTGTCACAAACTGCAGCAGCTTCCAGAGGTTTCACACTGTGATAAACTGCAGCAGCATCCAGAGGGTTCACACTGTGACAAACAGCAGCAGCATCCAGAGGGTTCACACTGTGATAAACTGCAGCAGCATCCAGAGGGTTCACTCTGTGACAAACTGCAGCAGCATCCAGAGGGTTCACACTGTGACAAATTGCAGCAGCATCCAGAGGGTTCACACTGTCACAAACTGCAGCAGCATCCAGAGGGTTCACACACTGTAACAAACTGCAGCAGCATCCAGCGGGTTCACACTGTGATAAACTGCAGCAGCATCCAGAGGGTTCACACTGTGACAAACTGCAGCAGCATCCAGAGGGTTCACACTGTGACAAACTGCAGCAGCATCCAGAGGTTTCATACTGTGACAAACTGCAGCAGCATCCAGAGGGTTCACACTGTGACAAACTGCAGCAGCATCCAGAGGGTTCATACTGTGACAAACTGCAGCAGCATCCAGAGGGTTCACACTGTGACAAACTGCAGCAGCATCCGGAGGGTTCACACTGTGACAAACCACAGCAGCATCCAGAGGGTTCATACTGTGACAAACTGCAGCAGCATCCAGAGGGTTCACACTGTGACAAACTGCAGCAGCATCCAGAGGGTTCATACTGTGACAAATGACAGCAGCATCCAGAGGGTTCCCACTGTAACAAACTGCAGCAGCATCCAGAGGGTTCACACTGTGACAAACTGCAGCAGCATCCAGAGGGTTCACACTGTGACAAACTGCAGGAGCATCCAGAGGGTTCACACACTGTGACAAACTGCAGCAGCGTCCAGAGGGTTCACACTGTGACAAACTGCAGCAGCATCCAGAGGGTTCACACTGTGCCAAACTGCAGGAGCATCCAGAGGGTTCACACTGTGACAAACTGCAGCAGCATCAAAAGGTTTCACACTGAGACGAACTGCAGCAGCAACCAGTGGGTTCACACTGTGACAAACTGCAGCAGCATCCAGAGGGTTCACACTGTGATGAACTGCGGCAGCATCCAGAGGGTTCGCATTGTGACAAACTGCAGCAGCATCCGAAGGTTTCACACACTGTGACAAACTGCAGCAGCATCCAGAGGGTTCACACTGTCACAAACTGCAGCAGCATCCAGAGGGTTCACACTGTGACAAACTGCAGCAGCATCCAGAGTGTTCACACTGAGACAAATTGCAGAAGCATCCAGAGGGTTCACACTGTGACAATCGGCAGCATCATCCAGAGGGTTCACACACTGTGACAAACTGCAGCAGCATCCAGAGGGTTCACACTGTGACAAACTGCAGGAGCATCCAGAGGGTTCACACTGTGAAAAACTGGAGCAGCATCCAGAGGGTTCACACTGTGACAAACTGCAGCAGCATCCACAGGTTTCAGAGTGTGACGAACTGCAGCAGCATCCAGTGGGTTCACACAGTGACTAACTGCAGCAGCATCCAGAGGGTTCACACTGTGACACACTGCAGCAGCATCCAGAGGGTTCACACTGTGACAAACTGCAGCAGCATCCAGATGGTTAACACTGTGACAAACTGCAGCAGCATCCAGAGGGTTTGCACTGTGACAAACTGCAGCAGTATCCAGTGTGTTCACACACTGTGACAAACTGCAGCAGCATCCAGAGGGTTCACACTGTGAAAAACTGCAGCAGCATCCAGAGGGTTCACACTGTGACAAACAGCGGCAGCATCCAGAGGGTTCACACTGTGACAAACTGCAGCAGCATCCAGAGAGTTCACAATGTGACAAACTGCAGCAGCATCCAGAGAGTTCACACTGTGACAAACTGCAGCAGCATCCAGAGGGTTCACACACTGTGACAAACTGCAGCAGCATCCAGAGAGTTCACACTGTGACAAACTGCAGCAGCATCCAGAGGGTTCACACTGTGACAAACTGCAGCAGCATCAGGAGAGTTCACACTGTGACAAACTGCAGCAGCATCCAGAGGGTTCACACACTGTGACAAACTGCAGCAGCATCCAGAGAGTTCACACTGTGACAAACTGCAGCAGCATCCAGAGGGTTCACACTGTAAGAATCTGCAGCAGCATCCAGAGGGTTCACACTGTGACAAACTGCAGCAGCATCCAGAGGGTTCACACTGTGACAAATTGCAGCAGCATCTAGAGGGTTCACACTGTGACAAACTGCAGCATCATCCAGAGGGTTCACACTGTGACAAACTGCAGCAGCATCCAGAGGGTTCACACTGTGACAAATTGCAGCAGCATCCAGAGGGTTCACACTGTGACAAACTGCAGGAGCATCCAGAGGGTTCGCACACTGTGACAAATTGCAGCAGCACCCAGAGGGTTCACATTGTGACAAACTGCAGCAGCATCCACTGGGTTCACACTGTGACACACTGCAGCAGCATCCAGAGTGTTCACACACAGTGACAAACTGCAGCAGCATCCAGAGGTTTCACACTGTGACAAACTGCAGCAGCATCCAGAGGGTTCACACACTGTGACAAACTGCAGCAGCATCCAGAGTGTTCACACTGTGACACACTGCTGCTGCATCCAGAGGGTTCACACTGTGACAAACTGCAGCAGCATCCAGAGGGTTCACACTGTGACAAACTGCAGCAGCATCCAGAGGGTTCACATTGTGACAAACTGCAGCAGCATCTAGAGTGTTCACACACTGTGACAAACTGCAGCAGCATCCAGAGTGTTCACACTGTCACAAACTGCAGCAGCATCCAGAGTGTTCGCACTGTGACACACTGCAGTAGAATCCAGAGGGTTCACACTGTGACAAACTGCAGCAGCATCCCGAGGGTTCTCACTGAGACAAACTGCAGCACCATCCAGAGGGTTCACACACTGTGACACACTGCAGCAGCATCCAGAGGGTTCACACTGAGACAAATTGCAGAAGCATCCAGAGGGTTCACACTGTGACAAACTGCAGCAGCATCCAGAGGGTTCACGGTGTGACAAACTGCAGCAGCATCCAGAGGGTTCACACTCTGTGACAAACTGCAGCAGCATCCAGAGGTTTCACATTGTGACAAACTGCAGCAGCATCCAGAGTGTTCACACTGTGACAAACGGCAGCAGCATCCACAGGGTTCACACTGAGACAAATTGCAGCAGCATCCAGAGGGTTCACACTGTGACAAACGGCAGCATCAACCAGAGGGTTCACACACTGTGAAAAACTGCAGCAGCGTCCAGAGGGTTCACACTGTGACAAACTGCAGCAGAAGTCAGAGGGTTCACACTGTGACAAACTGCAGCAGCATCCAGAGGGTTCACACTTTGACAAATTGCAGCAGCATCCAGAGGGTTCACACTGTGACAAACGGCAGCATCATCCAGAGGGTTCACATACTGTGAAAAACTGCAGCAGCATCCAGAGGGTTCACACTGTGACTAACTGCAGCAGAAGTCAGAGGGTTCACACTGTGACAAACTGCAGCAGCATCCAGAGGGTTCGCATTGTGACAAACTGCAGCAGCATCCAGAGGGTTCACACTGTGACAAACTGCAGCAGAAGTCAGAGGGTTCACACTGTCACAAACTGCAGCAGCATCCAGAGGGTTCACACTTTGACAAATTGCAGCAGCATCCAGAGGGTTCACACTGTGACAAACGGCAGCATCATCCAGAGGGTCCACACACTGTGAAAAACTGCAGCAGCATCCAGAGGGTTCACACTGTGACTAACTGCAGCAGAAGTCAGAGGGTTCACACTGTGACAAACTGCAGCAGCATCCAGAGGGTTCGCATTGTGACAAACTGCAGCAGCATCCAGAGGGTTTACACACTGTGAAAAACTGCAGCAGCATCCAGAGGGTTCACAATGTGACAAACTGCATCAGACGTCAGAGGGTTCACACTGTGACAAACTGCAGCAGCATCCAGAGGGTTCACACTGTGACAAACTGCAGCAGCATCCCGAGGGTTCTCACTGAGACAAACTGCAGCAGCATCCAGAGGGTTCACACACTGTGACACACTGCAGCAGCATCCAGAGGGTTCACACTGTGACAAACTGCAGCAGCATCCGGAGGTTTCACACTATGACGAACTGCGGCAGCATCCAGAGGGTTCACACTGTGACAAACTGCAGCAGCATACAGAGGGTTCACACCCTGTGAAAAACTGCAGCAGCATCCAGAGGGTTCACACTGTGACTAACTGCAGCAGAAGTCAGAGGGTTCACACTGTGACAAACTGCAGCAGCATCCAGAGGGTTCGCATTGTGACAAACTGCAGCAGCATCCAGAGGGTTCACACACTGTGAAAAACTGCAGCAGCATCCAGAGGATTCAAATTGTGACAAACTGCAGCAGCATTCAGAGGGTTCACACACTGTGAAAAACTGCAGCAGCATCCAGAGGGTTCACAATGTGACAAACTGCAGCAGACGTCAGAGGATTCACACTGTGACAAACTGCAGCAGCTTCCAGAGCGTTCACACTGTCACAAACTGCAGCAGCATCCAGTGGGTTCACACACTGTGACAAACTGCAGCAGCATCCAGAGGTTTCACACTGTGACAAATCGCAGCAGCATTCAGTGGGTTCACACTGTGCTAAACTGCAGCAGCATCCAGAGGGTTCACACTGTGACAATCTGCAGCAGCATCCAGAGGGTTCACACTGTGACAAACTGCAGCAGCATCCAGAGGGTTCACATTGCGACAAACTACAGCAGCATCCAGTGAGTTCACACTATGACATACTGCAGCAGCATCCAGAGGGTTCACACTGTGACAAACTGCAGCAGCATCCAGAGGGTTCACACTGTGACAAACTGCAGGAGCATCCAGAGGGGTCACACTGTGACAAACTGCAGCAGCATCAAAAGGTTTCACACTGAGACGAACTGCAGCAGCATCCAGTGGGTTCACACTGTGACAAACTGCAGCAGCATCCAGAGGGTTCACACTGTGACGAACTGCGGCAGCATCCAGAGGGTTCGCATTGTGACAAACTGCAGCAGCATCCAGAGGGTTCACACACTGTGAAAAACTGCAGCAGCATCCAGAGGATTCAAATTGTGACAAACTGCAGCAGCATTCAGAGGGTTCACACACTGTGAAAAACTGCAGCAGCATCCAGAGGGTTCACAATGTGACAAACTGCAGCAGACGTCAGAGGATTCACACTGTGACAAACTGCAGCAGCTTCCAGAGCGTTCACACTGTCACAAACTGCAGCAGCATCCAGTGGGTTCACACACTGTGACAAACTGCAGCAGCATCCAGAGGTTTCACACTGTGACAAATCGCAGCAGCATTCAGTGGGTTCACACTGTGCTAAACTGCAGCAGCATCCAGAGGGTTCACACTGTGACAATCTGCAGCAGCATCCAGAGGGTTCACACTGTGACAAACTGCAGCAGCATCCAGAGGGTTCACATTGCGACAAACTACAGCAGCATCCAGTGAGTTCACACTATGACATACTGCAGCAGCATCCAGAGGGTTCACACTGTGACAAACTGCAGCAGCATCCAGAGGGTTCACACTGTGACAAACTGCAGGAGCATCCAGAGGGGTCACACTGTGACAAACTGCAGCAGCATCAAAAGGTTTCACACTGAGACGAACTGCAGCAGCATCCAGTGGGTTCACACTGTGACAAACTGCAGCAGCATCCAGAGGGTTCACACTGTGACGAACTGCGGCAGCATCCAGAGGGTTCGCATTGTGACAAACTGCAGCAGCATCCGTAGGTTTCACACACTGTGACAAACTGCAGCAGCATCCAGAGGGTTCACACGGTCACAAACAGCAGCAGCATCCAGAGGGTTCACACTGTGACAAACTGCAGCAGCATCCAGAGTGTTCACACTGAGACAAATTGCAGAAGCATCCAGAGGGTTCACACTGTGACAATCGGCAGCATCATCCAGAGGGTTCACACACTGTGACAAACTGCAGCAGCATCCAGAGGGTTCACACTGTCACAAACTGCAGCAGCATCCAGAGGGTACACACTGTGACAAACTGCAGCAGCTTCCAGATGGTTCACACTGTGATAAACTGCAGCAGCATCCAGAGGGTTCACACTGTGACAAACAGCAGCAGCATCCAGAGGGTTCAAACTGTGATAAACTGCAGCAGCATCCAGAGGGTTCACACTGTGACAAACTGCAGCAGCATCCAGAGGGTTCACACTGTGACAAATTGCAGCAGCATCCAGAGGGTTCACACTGTCACAAACTGCAGCAGCATCCAGAGGGTTCACACACTGTAACAAACTGCAGCAGCATCCAGAGGGTTCATACTGTGATAAACTGCAGCAGCATCCAGAGGGTTCACACTGTGACAAACTGCAGCAGCATCCAGAGGGTTCACACTGTGACAAACTGCAGCAGCATCCAGAGGTTTCATACTGTGACAAACTGCAGCAGCATCCAGAGGGTTCACACTGTGACAAACTGCAGCAGCATCCAGAGGGTTCATACTGTGACAAACTGCAGCAGCATCCAGAGGGTTCACACTGTGACAAACTGCAGCAGCATCCGGAGGGTTCACACTGTGACAAACCACAGCAGCATCCAGAGGGTTCATACTGTGACAAACTGCAGCAGCATCCAGAGGGTTCACACTGTGACAAACAGCAGCAGCATCCAGAGGGTTCATACTGTGACAAATGACAGCAGCATCCAGAGGGTTCCCACTGTAACAAACTGCAACAGCATCCAGAGGGTTCACACTGTGACAAACTGCAGCAGCATCCAGAGGGTTCACACTGTGACAAACTGCAGGAGCATCCAGAGGGTTCACACTGTGACAAACCACAGCAGCATCCAGAGGGTTCATACTGTGACAAACTGCAGCAGCATCCAGAGGGTTCACACTGTGACAAACAGCAGCAGCATCCAGAGGGTTCATACTGTGACAAATGACAGCAGCATCCAGAGGGTTCCCACTGTAACAAACTGCAACAGCATCCAGAGGGTTCACACTGTGACAAACTGCAGCAGCATCCAGAGGGTTCACACTGTGACAAACTGCAGCAGCATCCAGATGGTTCAGACAGTAACAAACTGCAGCAGCATCCAGAGGTTCACACTGTGACAAACTGCAGGAGCATCCAGAGGGTTCACACTGTGAAAAACTGGAGCTGCATCCAGAGGGTTCACACTGTGACAAACTGCAGCAGCATCCACAGGTTTCAGAGTGTGACGAACTGCAGCAGCATCCAGTGGGTTCACATAGTGACAAACTGCAGCAGCATCCAGAGGGTTCACACTGTGACACACTGCAGCAGCATCCAGAGGGTTCACACTGTGACAAACTGCAGCAGCGTCTAGAGGGTTCACACTGTGACAAACTGCAGCAGCATCCAGATGGTTAATACTGTGACAAACTGCAGCAGCATCCAGATGGTTTGCACTGTGACAAACTGCAGCAGCATCCAGTGTGTTCACACACTGTGACAAACTGCAGCAGCATCCAGAGGGTTCACACTGTGAAAAACTGCAGCAGCATCCAGAGGGTTCACACTGTGACAAACAGCGGCAGCATCCAGAGGGTTCACACTGTGACAAACTGCAGCAGCATCCAGAGAGTTCACAATGTGACAAACTGCAGCAGCATCCAGAGAGTTCACACTGTGACAAACTGCAGCAGCATCCAGAGGGTTCACACACTGTGACAAACTGCAGCAGCATCCAGAGAGTTCACACTGTGACAAACTGCAACAGCATCCAGAGTGTTCACACTGTGACAAACTGCAGCAGCATCAGGAGAGTTCACACTGTGACAAACTGCAGCAGCATCCAGGGGGTTCACACACTGTGACAAACTGCAGCAGCATCCAGAGAGTTCACACTGTGACAAACTGCAGCAGCATCCAGAGGGTTCACACTGTAACAAACTGCAGCAGCATCCAGAGGGTTCACACTGTGACAAACTGCAGCAGCATCCAGAGGGTTCACACTGTGACAAGTTGCAGCAGCATCTAGAGGGTTCACACTGTGACAAACTGCAGCATCATCCAGAGGGTTCACACTGTGACAAACTGCAGCAGCATCCAGAGGGTTCACACTGTGACAAATTGCAGCAGCATCTAGAGGGTACACACTGTGACAAACTGCAGCTGCATCCAGAGGGTTCACACACTGTGACAAATTGCAGCATCACCCAGAGGGTTCGCACTGTGACACACTGCAGTAGAATCCAGAGGGTTCACACTGTGACAAACTGCACCAGCATCCCGAGGGTTCTCACTGAGACAAACTGCAGCACCATCCAGAGGGTTCACACACTGTGACACACTGCAGCAGCATCCTGAGGGTTCACACTGTGATGAACTGCGGCAGCATCCAGAGAGTTCACACTGTGACAAACTGTAGCAGCATCCAGAGGGTTCACACTGAGACAAATTGCAGAAGCATCCAGAGGGTTCACACTGTGACAAACTGCAGCATCATCCAGAGGGTTCACACTGAGACAAATTGCAGAAGCATCCAGAGGGTTCACACTGTGACAAACTGCAGCAGCATCCAGAGGGTTCACGGTGTGACAAACTGCAGCAGCATCCAGAGGGTTCACACACTGTGACAAACTGCAGCAGCATCCAGAGGGTTCACACTGTGACAAACTGCAGCAGCATCCAGAGTGTTCACACTGTGACAAACGGCAGCAGCATCCACAGGGTTCACACTGAGACAAATTGCAGAAGCATCCAGAGGGTTCACACTGTGACAAACGGCAGCATCAACCAGAGGGTTCACACACTGTGAAAAACTGCTGCAGCATCCAGAGGGTTCACACTGTGACAAACTGCAGCAGAGGTCAGAGGGTTCACACTGTGACAAACTGCAGCAGCATCCAGAGGGTTCACACTGTCACAAACTGCAGCAGCATCCAGAGGGTTCCCACTTTGACAAATTGCAGCAGCATCCAGAGGGTTCACACTGTGACAAACGGCAGCATCATCCAGAGGGTTCACACACTGTGAAAAACTGCAGCAGCATCCAGAGGGTTCACACTGTGACTAACTGCAGCAGAAGTCAGAGGGTTTACACTGTGACAAACTGCAGCAGCATCCAGAGGGTTCACACTGTCACAAACTGCAGCAGCATCCAGTGGGTTCACACACTGTGACAAACTGCAGCAGCATCCAGAGGTTTCACACTGTGACAAATCGCAGCAGCATCCAAAGGGTTCACACTGTGCTAAACTGCAGCAGCCTCCAGAGGGTTCACACTGTGACAATCTGCAGCAGCATCCAGAGGGTTCACACTGTGACAAACTGCAGCAGCATCCAGAGGGTTCACATTGTGACAAACTACAGCAGCATCCAGTGAGTTCACACTATGACATACTGCAGCAGCATCCAGAGGGTTCACACTGTGACAAACTGCAGCAGCATCCAGAGGGTTCACACTGTGACAAACTGCAGCAGCGTCCAGAGGGTTCACACTGTGACAACCTGCAGCAGCATCCAGAGGGTTCACACTGTGACAAACTGCAGGAGCATCCAGAGGGGTCACACTGTGACAAACTGCAGCAGCATCAAAAGGTTTCACACTGTGACGAACTGCAGCAGCATCCAGTGGGTTCACACTGTGACAAACTGCAGCAGCATCCAGAGGGTTCACACTGTGACGAACTGCGGCAGCATCCAGAGGGTTCGCATTGTGACAAACTGCAGCAGCATCCGAAGGTTTCACACACTGTGACAAACTGCAGCAGCATCCAGAGGGTTCACACTGTCACAAACTGCAGCAGCATCCAGAGGGTTCACACTGTGACAAACTGCAGCAGCATCCAGAGTGTTCACACTGAGACAAATTGCAGAAGCATCCAGAGGGTTCACCCTGTGACAAACGGCAGCATCATCCAGAGGGTTCACACACTGTGACAAACTGCAGCAGTATCCAGAGGGTTCACACTGTCACAAACTGCAGCAGCATCCAGAGAGTTCACACACTGTGACAAATTGCAGCAGCATCCAGAGGGTTCACACTGAGACAAATTGCAGAAGCATCCAGAGGGTTCACACTGTGACAAACTGCAGCAGCATCCAGAGGGTTCACGTTGTGACAAACTGCAGCAGCATCCAGAGGGTTCACACACTGTGACAAACTGCAGCAGCATCCAGAGGGTTCACACTGTGACAAACTGCAGCAGCATCCAGAGTGTTCACACTGTGACAAACGGCAGCAGCATCCACAGGGTTCACACTGAGACAAATTGCAGAAGCATCCAGAGGGTTCACACTGTGACAAACGGCAGCATCAACCAGAGGGTTCACACACTGTGAAAAACTGCTGCAGCATCCAGAGGGTTCACACTGTGACAAACTGCAGCAGAGGTCAGAGGGTTCACACTGTGACAAACTGCAGCAGCATCCAGAGGGTTCACACTGTCACAAACTGCAGCAGCATCCAGAGGGTTCCCACTTTGACAAATTGCAGCAGCATCCAGAGGGTTCACACTGTGACAAACGGCAGCATCATCCAGAGGGTTCACACACTGTGAAAAACTGCAGCAGCATCCAGAGGGTTCACACTGTGACTAACTGCAGCAGAAGTCAGAGGGTTTACACTGTGACAAACTGCAGCAGCATCCAGAGGGTTCACACTTTCACAAACTGCAGCAGCATCCAGTGGGTTCACACACTGTGACAAACTGCAGCAGCATCCAGAGGTTTCACACTGTGACAAATCGCAGCAGCATCCAAAGGGTTCACACTGTGCTAAACTGCAGCAGCCTCCAGAGGGTTCACACTGTGACAATCTGCAGCAGCATCCAGAGGGTTCACACTGTGACAAACTGCAGCAGCATCCAGAGCGTTCACATTGTGACAAACTACAGCAGCATCCAGTGAATTCACACTATGACATACTGCAGCAGCATCCAGAGGGTTCACACTGTGACAAACTGCAGCAGCATCCAGAGGGTTCACACTGTGACAAACTGCAGCAGCGTCCAGAGGGTTCACACTGTGACAATCTGCAGCAGCATCCAGAGGGTTCACACTGTGACAAACTGCAGGAGCATCCAGAGGGGTCACACTGTGACAAACTGCAGCAGCATCAAAAGGTTTCACACTGTGACGAACTGCAGCAGCATCCAGTGGGTTCACACTGTGACAAACTGCAGCAGCATCCAGAGGGTTCACACTGTGACGAACTGCGGCAGCATCCAGAGGGTTCGCATTGTGACAAACTGCAGCAGCATCCGAAGGTTTCACACACTGTGACAAACTGCAGCAGCATCCAGAGGGTTCACACTGTCACAAACTGCAGCAGCATCCAGAGGGTTCACACTGTGACAAACTGCAGCAGCATCCAGAGTGTTCACACTGAGACAAATTGCAGAAGCATCCAGAGGGTTCACCCTGTGACAAACGGCAGCATCATCCAGAGGGTTCACACACTGTGACAAACTGCAGCAGTATCCAGAGGGTTCACACTGTCACAAACTGCAGCAGCATCCAGAGAGTTCACACACTGTGACAAATTGCAGCAGCATCCAGAGGGTTCACACTTTGACAAATTGCAGCAGCATCCAGAGGGTTCACACTGTCACAAACTGCAGCAGCATCCAGTGGGTTCACACACTGTGACAAACTGCAGCAGCGTCCAGAGGTTTCACACTGTGACAAATCGCAGCAGCATCCAGAGGGTTCACACTGTGCTAAACTGCAGCATCATCCAGAGGGTTCACACAGTGACAATCTGCAGCAGCATCCAGAGGGTTCACACTGTGACAAACTGCAGCAGCATCCAGAGGGTTCCCACTGTGACAAACTGCAGCAGCATCCAGAGGGTTCACACTGTGACAAACTGCAACAGCATCCAGAGGTTTCACACTGTGACAACCTGCAGCAGCATCCAGAGGGTTCACACTGTGACAAACTGCAGCAGCATCCAGAGGGTTCACACACTGTGCTAAACTGCAGCAGCATCCAGAGGGTTCACACTGTGACAAACTGCAGCAGCATCCAGAGGGTTCACACGCTGTGACAAACTGCAGCAGCATCCAGAGGGTTCACACTGTGACAAACTGCAGCAGCATCCAGAGGGTTCACACGCTGTGACAAACTGCAGCAGCATCCAGAGGGTTCGCACTGTGACAAACTGCAGCAGCATCCAGAGGGTTCACACGCTGTGACAAACTGCAGCAGCATCCAGAGGGTTCACACGCTGTGACAAACTGCAGCTGCATCCAGTGGGTTCACACACTGTGACAACCTGCAGCAGCATCCAGAGGGTTCACACTGTGACAAACTGCAGCAGCATCCAGAGTGTTCACACTGTGACAAACTGCAGCAGCATCCAGAGGGTTCACACACTGTGCTAAACTGCAGCAGCATCGAGAGGGTTCACACTGTGGCAAACTGCAGCAGCATCCAGAGTGTTCACACTGTGACAAACCGCAGGAGCATCCAGAGGGTTCACACTGTGACAAACTGCAGCAGCATCCAGAGAGTTCACACTGTGACAAACTGCAGCAGCACCCAGAGGGTTCACACTGTGACAAACTGGAGCAGCATCCAGAGGGTTCACACTGTGACAATCGTCAGCAGCATCCAGAGAGTTCACACTGTGACAAACTGCAGCAGCAACCAGAGGGTTCACACGGTGACAAACTGCAGTAGCATCCAGAGGGTTCACACTGTGACAAACTGCAGCAGCATCCAGAGTGTTCACACTGTGACAAACTGCAGCAGCATCCAGAGGGTTCACACTGTGACAATCTGCAGCAGCATCCAAAGGGTTCACACTGTGACAAACTGCAGCAGCATCCAGAGGGTTCACACTGTGACAAACTGCAGCAGCATCCACTGGGTTCACACTGTGACAAACTGCAGCAGCGTCCAGAGGGTTCACACTGTGACAAATTGCAGCAGCATCCAGAGGGTTCACACTGTGACAATCTGCAGCAGCATCCAAAGGGTTCACACTGTGACAAACTGCAGCAGCATCCAGAGGGTTCACACTGTGACAATCTGCAGCAGCATCCAAAGGGTTCACACTGTGACAAACTGCAGCAGCATCCAGAGGGTTCACACTGTGACAAACTGCAGCAGCATCCACTGGGTTCACACTGTGACAAACTGCAGCAGCGTCCAGAGGGTTCACACTGAGACAAATTGCAGAAGCATCCAGAGGGTTCACACTGTGACAAACTGCAGCATCATCCAGAGGGTTCACACTGAGACAAATTGCAGAAGCATCCAGAGGGTTCACACTGTGACAAACTGCAGCAGCATCCAGAGGGTTCACGGTGTGACAAACTGCAGCAGCATCCAGAGGGTTCACACACTGTGACAAACTGCAGCAGCATCCAGAGGGTTCACACTGTGACAAACTGCAGCAGCATCCAGAGTGTTCACACTGTGACAAACGGCAGCAGCATCCACAGGGTTCACACTGAGACAAATTGCAGAAGCATCCAGAGGGTTCACACTGTGACAAACGGCAGCATCAACCAGAGGGTTCACACACTGTGAAAAACTGCAGCAGCATCCAGAGGGTTCACACTGTGACAAACTGCAGCAGAGGTCAGAGGGTTCACACTGTGACAAACTGCAGCAGCATCCAGAGAGTTCACACTGTCACAAACTGCAGCAGCATCCAGAGGGTTCCCACTTTGACAAATTGCAGCAGCATCCAGAGGGTTCACACTGTGACAAACGGCAGCATCATCCAGAGGGTTCACACACTGTGAAAAACTGCAGCAGCATCCAGAGGGTTCACACTGTGACTAACTGCAGCAGAAGTCAGAGGGTTCACACTGTGACAAACTGCAGCAGCATCCAGAGGGTTCACACTGTCACAAACTGCAGCAGCATCCAGTGGGTTCACACACTGTGACAAACTGCAGCAGCATCCAGAGGTTTCACACTGTGACAAATCGCAGCAGCATCCAAAGGGTTCACACTGTGCTAAACTGCAGCAGCATCCAGAGGGTTCACACTGTGACAATCTGCAGCAGCATCCAGAGGGTTCACACTGTGACAAACTGCAGCAGCATCCAGAGGGTTCACATTGTGACAAACTACAGCAGCATCCAGTGTGTTCACACTATGACATACTGCAGCAGCATCCAGAGGGTTCACACTGTGACAAACTGCAGCAGCATCCAGAGGGTTCACACTGTGACAAACTGCAGCAGCGTCCAGAGGGTTCACACTGTGACAAACTGCAGCAGCATCCAGAGGGTTCACACTGTGACAAACTGCAGGAGCATCCAGAGGGGTCACACTGTGACAAACTGCAGCAGCATCAAAAGGTTTCACACTGTGACGAACTGCAGCAGCATCCAGTGGGTTCACACTGTGACAAACTGCAGCAGCATCCAGAGGGTTCACACTGTGACGAACTGTGGCAGCATCCAGAGGGTTCGCATTGTGACAAACTGCAGCAGCATCCGAAGGTTTCACACACTGTGACAAACTGCAGCAGCATCCAGAGGGTTCACACTGCCACAAACTGAAGCAGCATCCAGAGGGTTCACACTGTGACAAACTGCAGCAGCATCCAGAGTGTTCACACTGAGACAAATTGCAGAAGCATCCAGAGGGTTCACACTGTGACAAACGGCAGCATCATCCAGAGGGTTCACACACTGTGACAAACTGCAGCAGCATCCAGAGGGTTCACACTGTCACAAACTGCAGCAGCATCCAGAGAGTTCACACACTGTGACAAATTGCAGCAGCATCCAGAGGGTTCACACTTTGACAAATTGCAGCAGCATCCAGAGGGTTCACACTGTCACAAACTGCAGCAGCATCCAGTGGGTTCACACACTGTGACAAACTGCAGCAGCGTCCAGAGGTTTCACACTGTGACCAATCGCAGCAGCATCCAGAGGGTTCACACTGTGCTAAACTGCAGCAGCATCCAGAGGGTTCACACAGTGACAATCTGCAGCAGCATCCAGAGGGTTCACACTGTGACAAACTGCAGCAGCATCCAGAGGGTTCCCACTGTGACAAACTGCAGCAGCATCCAGAGGGTTCACACTGTGACAAACTGCAACAGCATCCAGAGATTTCACACTGTGACAACCTGCAGCAGCATCCAGAGGGTTCACACTGTGACAAACTTCAGCAGCATCCAGAGGGTTCACACACTGTGCTAAACTGCAGCAGCATCCAGAGGGTTCACACTGTGACAAACTGCAGCAGCATCAAGAGGGTTCACACGCTGTGACAAACTGCAGCAGCATCCAGAGGGTTCACACTGTGACAAACTGCAGCAGCATCCAGAGGGTTCACACGCTGTGACAAACTGCAGCAGCATCCAAAGGGTTCGCACTGTGACAAACTGCAGCAGCATCCAGAGGGTTCACACGCTGTGACAAACTGCAGCAGCATCCAGAGGGTTCACACGCTGTGACAAACTGCAGCAGCATCCAGTGGGTTCACACACTGTGACAAACTGCAGCAGCATCCAGAGGGTTCACACTGTGACAAACTGCAGCAGCATCCAGAGGGTTCACACTGTGACAAACCGCAGGAGCATCCAGAGGGTTCACACTGTGACAAACTGCAGCAGCATCCAGAGGGTTCACACTGTGGCAAACTGCAGCAACATCCAGCGGGTTCACACTGTGACAAACCGCAGGAGCATCCAGAGAGTTCACACTGTGACAAACTGCAGCAGCACCCAGAGGGTTCACACTGTGACAAACTGGAGCAGCATCCAGAGGGTTCACACTGTGACAATCGTCAGCAGCATCCAGAGAGTTCACACTGTGACAAACTGCAGCAGCAACCAGAGGGTTCACACGGTGACAAACTGCAGCAGCATCCAGAGGGTTCACACTGTGACAAACTGCAGCAGCATCCAGAGTGTTCACACTGTGACAAACTGCAGCAGCATCCAGAGGGTTCACACTGTGACAATCTGCAGCAGCATCCAAAGGGTTCACACTGTGACAAACTGCAGCAGCATCCACAGGGTTCACACTGTGACAAACTGCAGCAGCATCCACTGGGTTCACACTGTGACAAACTGCAGCAGCGTCCAGAGGGTTCACACTGTGACAAATTGCAGCAGCATCCAGAGGGTTCACACTGTGACAATCTGCAGCAGCATCCAAAGGGTTCACACTGTGACAAACTGCAGCAGCATCCAGAGGGTTCACACTGTGACAATCTGCAGCAGCATCCAAAGGGTTCACACAGTGACAAACTGCAGCAGCATCCAGAGGGTTCACATTATGACAAACTGCAGCAGCATCCACTGGGTTCACACTGTGACAAACTGCAGCAGCGTCCAGAGGGTTCACACTGTGACAAATTGCAGCAGCATCCAGAGGGTTCACACTGTGACAAACTGCAGCAGCATCCAGAGGGTTCACACTGTGACAAATTGCAGCAGCATCCAGAGGGTTCACACTGTGACAAAGTGGAGCGGCATCCAGAGGGTTCACACTGTGACAAACTGCAGCAGCATCCAGAGGGTTCACACATTGAGACAAACTGCAGCAGCATCCAGAGGGTTCACACTGTGACAATCGTCAGCAGCATCCAGAGAGTTCACACTGTGACAAACTGCAGCAGCAACCAGAGGGTTCACACGGTGACAAACTGCAGCAGCATCCAGTGGGTTCACATTGTGACAAACTGCAGCAGCATCCAGAGGGTTCACACTGTGACAAACTGCAGCAGCATCCAGAGGGTTCGCACTGTGACAAACTGCAGCAGCATCCAGAGGGTTCACACTGTGACAATCTGCAGCAGCATCCAAAGGGTTCACACTGTGACAAACTGCAGCAGCATCCAGAGGGTTCACACAGTGACAAACTGCAGCAGCATCCAGAGGGTTCACACTGTGACAATCTCCAACAGCATCCAAAGGGTTCACACTGTGACAAACTGCAGCAGCATCCAGAGGGTTCGCACTGTGACAAACTGCAGCAGCATCCATTGGGTTCACACTGTGACAAACTGCAGCAGCGTCCAGAGGGTTCACACTGTGACAAATTGCAGCAGCATCCAGAGGGTTCACACTGTGACAAACTGCAGCAGCATCCAGAGGGTTCACACTGTGACAAATTGCAGCAGCATCCAGAGGGTTCACACTGTGACAAAGTGGAGCGGCATCCAGAGGGTTCACACTGTGACAAACTGCAGCAGCATCCAGAGGGTTCACACACTGAGACAAACTGCAGCAGCATCCAGAGGATTCACAATGTGACAAACTGCAGCAGCATCCAGAGGGTTCACACTGTGACAAACTGCAGCAGAATCCAGAGGATTCACACACTGTGACAAACTGCAGCAGCATCCAGAGGGTTCACACTGTGACAAACTGCAGCAGCATCCAGAGCATTCACAGATTGTCACAAACTGCAGCAGCATCAAGAGGGTTCACACTGTGACAAACTGCAGCAGCATCCAGAGGGTTCACATTGTGACAAACTGCAGCAGCATCCAGAGGGTTCACACGCTGTCACAAACTACAGCAGCATCCAGAGGGTTCACACACTGACAAACTGCAGCAGCATCCAGAGGGTTCAGACTGTGACAAACTGAAGGAGCATCCAGAGGGTTCACACTGTGACAAACTGCAGCAGCATCCAGAGGGTTCACACTGTGACAAACTGCAGCAGCATCCAGAGGGTTTGGACTGTGACAAACTGCAGCAGCATCCAGTGTGTTCACACACTGTGACAAACTGCAGCAGCATCCAGAGGGTTTACACACTGTGACAAACTGCAGCAGCATCCAGAGGGTTCACACTGTGAAAAAGTGCAGCAGCATCCAGAGGGTTCACACACTGTGACAAACTGCAGCAGCATCCAGAGGGTTCACACTATGACAAACTGCAGCAGCATCCAGAGGATTCACACTGCGACAAACTGCAGCAGCATCAAGAGGGTTCACACTGTGACAAACTGCAGCAGCATCCAGAGGGTTCACACACTGTGACAAACTGCAGCAGCATCCAGAGGGTTCACACTGTGACAAACTGCAGCAGCATCCAGAGGGTTCACACTGTGACAAATTGCAGCAGCATCCAGAGGGTTCACACTGTGACAAACTGCAGCAGCATCCAGAGGGTTCACACTGTGACAAACCGCAGGAGCATCCACTGGGTTCACACTGTGACAAACTGCAGCAGCGTCCAGCGGGTTCACACACTGCGACAAACTGCAGCAGCATCCAGAGTGTTCACACTCTGACAAACCGCAGGAGCATCCAGAGGGTTCACACTGTGACAAACTGCAGCAGCATCCAGAGGATTCACACTGTGGCAAACTGCAGCAGCATCCAGAGGGTTCACACTGTGACAAACTGCAGCAGCATCCAGAGGGTTCACACAGTGACAAACTGCAGCAGCATCCAGAGGGTTCACACACTGTGACAAACTGCAGCAGCATCCAGAGGGTTCACACTGTGATAAACTGCAGCAGCATCCAGAGGGTTCACACAGTGACAAACTGCAGCAGCATCCAGAGGGTTCACACACTGTGACAAACTGCAGCAGCATCCAGAGTGTTCACACTGTGATAAACTGCAGCAGCATCCAGAGGGGTCACAGACCGTGACAAACTGCAGCAGCATCCAGAGGGTTCACGCTGTGACAAATTGCAGCAGTATCCAGAGGGTTCACACTGTGACACACTACAGCAGCATCCAGAGTGTTCACACTGTGACAAACTGCAGCAGCATCCAGTGGGATCACACTGTGACAAACTGCAGCAGCATCCAGAGTTTTCACACTGTGACAAACTGCAGCAGCATCCAGAGGGTTGATACACTGTGACAAACTGCAGCAGCATCCAGAGGTTTCACACTGTGAAAAACTGCAACAGCATCCAGAGGGTTCACACATGTGACACACTGCAGCAGCATCCAGAGGGTTCACACTGTGACAAACTGCAGCAGCATCCAGAGTGTTCAAACTGTGACAAACTGCAGCAGCATCTAGAGGGTTCACACTGTGAAAAACTGCAGCAGCATCCAGAGGGTTCACACACTGTGACAAACTGCAGCGGCATCCAGAGGATTCACACTGTGACAAACTGCAGCAGCATCCAGAGGGTTCACACACTGTGACAAACTGCAGCAGCATCCAGAGGGTTCACACACTGGGACAAACTGCAGCGGCGTCCAGAGGTTTCACACTGTGACAAACTGCAGCAGCATCCAGAGAGTTCACACAATGTGACAAACTGCAGCAGCATCCAGAGGGTTCACACACTGTGAAAAACTGCAGCAGCATCCACAGAGTTCACACACTGTGACAAATTGCGGCAGCATCCAGAGGGTTCACACTTTGACAAATTGAAGCAGCATCCAGAGGGTTCACACTGTCACAAACTGCAGCAGCATCCAGTGGGTTCACACACTGTGACAAACTGCAGAAGCATCCAGAGGGTTCACACTGTGACAATTCGCAGCAGCATCCAGAGGGTTCACACTGTGCTAAACTGCAGCAGCATCCAGAGGGTTCAGACTGTGACAATCTGCAGCAGCATCCAGAGGGTTCACACTGTGACAAACTGCAGCAGCATCCAGAGGGATCACATTGTGACAAACTACAGCAGCATCCAGTGAGTTCACACTGTGACATAGTGCAGCAGCATCCAGAGGGTTCACACTGTGACAAACTGCAGCAGTATCCAGAGGGTTCACACTGTGACAAACTGCAGCAGGGTACAGAGGGTTCAGGCAGTGACAAACTGCAGCAGCATCCAGAGGGTTCACACTGTGACAAACTGCAGGAGCATCCAGAGGGGTCACACTGTGACAAACTGCAGCAGAATCAAAAGGTTTCACGCTGTGACGAACTGCAGCAGCATCCAGTGGGTTCACACTGTGACAAACTGCAGCAGCATCCAGAGGGTTCACACACTGTGAAAAAGTGCAGCAGCATCCAGAGGGTTCACACTGTGACAAACTGCAGGAGCATCCAGAGGGTTCACACTGTGAAAAACTGCAGCAGCATCCAGAGTGTTCACACTGTGACAAACTGCAGCAGAAGTCAGAGGGTTCACACTGTGACAAACTGCAGCAGCATCCAGAGGGTTCACACTGTCACAAACTGCAGCAGCATCCAGAGGGTTCACACTGTCACAAACTGCAGCAGCATCCAGAGGATTCACACACTGTGACAAACTGCAGCAGCATCCAGAGGGTTCACACTGTGCTAAACTGCAGCAGAATCCAGAGGGTTCACACTGTGGCAACCTGCAGAAGCATCCAGAGGGTTCACACTGTGACAAATCGCAGCAGCATCCAGAGGGTTCACACTGTGCTAAACTGCAGCAGCATCCAGAGGGTTCACACTGTGACAAACTGCAGTAGCATCCAGAGGGTTCACACTGTGACAATCTGCAGCAGCATCCAGAGGGTTCACACTGTGATTAACTGCAGCAGCATCCAGAGGGTTCACACTGTGACAAACAGCAGCAGCATCCAGAGGGTTCACACTGTGACAAACAGCAGCAGCAGCCAGAGGGTTCACACTGTGATAAACTGCAGCAGCATCCAGAGGGTTCACACTGTGACAAACTGCAGCAGCATCCAGAGGGTTCACACTGTGACAAAGTGCAGCAGCATCCAGAGGGTTCACACTGTCACAAACTGCAGCAGCATCCAGAGGTTTCACACACTGTGACAAACTGCAGCAGCATCCAGAGGGTTCACACTGTGATAAACTGCAGCAAAGTCCAGAGGGTTCACACTGTGACAAACTGCAGCAGCATCCAGAGGGTTCACACTGTGACAAATCGCAGCAGCATCCAGAGGGTTCACACTGTGCTAAACTGCAGCAGCATCCAGAGGGTACACACTGTGACAAACTGCATCAGCTTCCAGAGGGTTCACACTGTGATAAACTGCAGCAGCATCCAGAGGGTTCACACTGTGACAAACAGCAGCAGTATCCAGAGGGTTCACACTGTGATAAACTGCAGCAGCATCCAGAGGGTTCACACTGTGACAAACTGCAGCAGCATCCAGAGGGTTCACACTGTGACAAATTGCAGCAGCATCCAGAGGGTTCACACTGTCACAAACTGCAGCAGCATCCAGAGTGTTCACACACTGTGACAAACTGCAGCAGCATCCAGAGGGTTCACACTGTGATAAACTGCAGCAGCATCCAGAGGGTTCACACTGTGACAAACTGCAGCAGCATCCAGAGGGTTCCCACTGTGACAAACTGCAGCAGCATGCAGAGGGTTCCCACTGTGACAAACTGCAGCAGCATCCAGAGGGTTCACACTGTGACAAACTGCAGCAGCATCCAGAGGGTTCACATTGTCACAAACTGCAGCAGCATCCTGAGTGTTCGCACACTGTGATAAACTGCAGCAGCATCCAGAGGTTTCACACACTGTGACAAACTGCAGCAGTATCCAGAGAGTTCATATTGTGATAAACTGCAGCAGCATCCAGAGGTTTCACACACTGTGACAAACTGCAGCAGTATCCAGTGAGTTCACACTGTGATAAACTGCAGCAGCATCCAGAGGTTTCACACACTGTGACAAACTGCAGTAGCATCCAGAGGGTTCACACTGTGACAATCTGCAGCAGCATCCAGAGGGTTCACACTGTGATTAACTGCAGCAGCATCCAGAGGGTTCACACTGTGACAAACAGCAGCAGCATCCAGAGGGTTCACACTGTGACAAACAGCAGCAGCATCCAGAGGGATCACACTGTGATAAACTGCAGCAGCATCCAGAGGTTTCACACTGTGACAAACTGCAGCAGCATCCAGAGGGTTCTCACTGTGACAAAGTGCAGCAGCATCCAGAGGGTTCACACTGTCACAAACTGCAGCAGCATCCAGAGGGTTCACACACTGTGACAAACTGCAGCAGCATCCAGAGGGTTCACACTGTGATAAACTGCAGCAAAATCCAGAGGGTTCACACTGTGACAAACTGCAGCAGCATCCAGAGGGTTCACACTGTGACAAATCGCAGCAGCATCCAGAGGGTTCACACTGTGCTAAACTGGAGCAGCATCCAGAGGGTACACACTGTGACAAACTGCAGCAGCTTCCAGAGTGTTCACACTGTGATAAACTGCAGCAGCATCCAGAGGGTTCACACTGTGACAAACAGCAGCAGTATCCAGAGGGTTCACACTGTGATAAACTGCAGCAGCATCCAGAGGGTTCACACTGTGACAAACTGCAGCAGCATCCAGAGAGTTCACACTGTGACAAATTGCAGCAGCATCCAGAGGGTTCACACTGTCACAAACTGCAGCAGCATCCAGAGGGTTCACACACTGTGACAAACTGCAGCAGCATCCAGAGTGTTCACACTGTGATAAACTGCAGCAGCATCCAGAGGGTTCACACTGTGACAAACTGCAGCAGCATCCAGAGGGTTCAGACTATGCCAAACTGCAGCAGCATCCAGAGGGTTCCCACTGTGACAAACTGCAGCAGCATCCAGAGGGTTCACACTGTGACAAACTGCAGCAGCATCCAGAGGGTTCACATTGTCACAAACTGCAGCAGCATCCTGAGTGTTCGCACACTGTGATAAACTGCAGCAGCATCCAGAGGTTTCACACACTGTGACAAACTGCTGCAGTATCCAGAGAGTTCATATTGTGATAAACTGCAGCAGCATCCAGAGGTTTCACACACTGTGACAAACTGCAGCAGTATCCAGAGAGTTCACACTGTGATAAACTGCAGCAGCATCCAGAGGTTTCACACACTGTGACAAACTGCAGCAGTATCCAGAGAGTTCACACTGTGATAAACTGCAGCAGCATCCAGAGGTTTCACACACTGTGACAAACTGCAGCAGTATCCAGAGAGTTCACACTGTGACAAACTGCAGCAGCATCCACAGGGTTCACACTGTGTCAAACTGCAGCAGCATCCAGAGGATTCACACTGTGACAAACTGCAGCAGCATCCAGAGTGTTCACACTGTGACAAACTGCAGCAGCATCCAGAGGGTTCACACTGTGACAAATTTCAGCAGCATCCAGAGGGTTCACACTGTGACAAACTGCAGCAGCATCCAGAGGGTTCACACTGTGACAAACTGCAGCAGCATCCAGAGGGTTCACACTGTGACAAATTTCAGCAGCATCTAGAGGGTTCACACTGTGACAAACTGCAGTAGCATCCAGAGGGTACACACTGTGACAAACTGCAGCAGCTTCCAGAGGCTTCACACTGTGATAAACTGCAGCAGCATCCAGAGGGTTCACACACTGTGACGAACTGCAGCAGCATCCAGAGGGTTCACACTGTGATAAACTGCAGCAGCATCCAGAGGGTTCACTCTGTGACAAACTGCAGCAGCATCCAGAGGGTTCACACTGTGACAAATTGCAGCAGCATCCAGAGGGTTCACACTGTCACAAACTGCAGCAGCATCCAGAGGGTTCACACACTGTGACAAACTGCAGCAGCATCCAGAGGGTTCACACTGTGCCAAACTGCAGCAGCATCCAGAGGGTTCCCACTGTGACAAACTGCAGCAGCATCCAGAGGGTTCACACTGTGACAAATCGCAGCAGCATCCAGAGGGTTCACACTGTGCTAAACTGGAGCAGCATCCAGAGGGTACACACTGTGACAAACTGCAGCAGCTTCCAGAGGGTTCACACTGTGATAAACTGCAGCAGCATCCAGAGGGTTCACACTGTGACAAACAGCAACAGTATCCAGAGGGTTCACACTGTGATAAACTGCAGCAGCATCCAGAGGGTTCACACTGTGACAAACTGCAGCAGCATCCAGAGGGTTCACACTGTGACAAATTGCAGCAGCGTCCAGAGGGTTCACACTGTCACAAACTGCAGCAGCATCCAGAGGGTTCACACACTGTGACAAACTGCAGCAGCATCCAGAGTGTTCACACTGTGATAAACTGCAGCAGCATCCAGAGGGTTCACACTGTGACAAACTGCAGCAGCATCCAGAGGGTTCAGACTATGCCAAACTGCAGCAGCATCCAGAGGGTTCCCACTGTGACAAACTGCAGCAGCATCCAGAGGGTTCACACTGTGACAAACTGCAGCAGCATCCAGAGTGTTCACACTGTGACAAACTGCAGCAGCATCCAGAGGGTTCACACTGTGACAAATTTCAGCAGCATCCAGAGGGTTCACACTGTGACAAACTGCAGCAGCATCCAGAGGGTTCACACTGTGACAAACTGCAGCAGCATCCAGAGGGTTCACACTGTGACAAATTTCAGCAGCATCTAGAGGGTTCACACTGTGACAAACTGCAGTAGCATCCAGAGGGTACACACTGTGACAAACTGCAGCAGCTTCCAGAGGGTTCACACTGTGATAAACTGCAGCAGCATCCAGAGGGTTCACACACTGTGACGAACTGCAGCAGCATCCAGAGGGTTCACACTGTGATAAACTGCAGCAGCATCCAGAGGGTTCACTCTGTGACAAACTGCAGCAGCATCCAGAGGGTTCACACTGTGACAAATTGCAGCAGCATCCAGAGGGTTCACACTGTCACAAACTGCAGCAGCATCCAGAGGGTTCACACACTGTGACAAACTGCAGCAGCATCCAGAGGGTTCACACTGTGCCAAACTGCAGCAGCATCCAGAGGGTTCCCACTGTGACAAACTGCAGCAGCATCCAGAGGGTTCACACTGTGACAAATCGCAGCAGCATCCAGAGGGTTCACACTGTGCTAAACTGGAGCAGCATCCAGAGGGTACACACTGTGACAAACTGCAGCAGCTTCCAGAGGGTTCACACTGTGATAAACTGCAGCAGCATCCAGAGGGTTCACACTGTGACAAACAGCAACAGTATCCAGAGGGTTCACACTGTGATAAACTGCAGCAGCATCCAGAGGGTTCACACTGTGACAAACTGCAGCAGCATCCAGAGGGTTCACACTGTGACAAATTGCAGCAGCATCCAGAGGGTTCACACTGTCACAAACTGCAGCAGCATCCAGAGGGTTCACACACTGTGACAAACTGCAGCAGCATCCAGAGTGTTCACACTGTGATAAACTGCAGCAGCATCCAGAGGGTTCACACTGTGACAAACTGCAGCAGCATCCAGAGGGTTCAGACTATGCCAAACTGCAGCAGCATCCAGAGGGTTCCCACTGTGACAAACTGCAGCAGCATCCAGAGGGTTCACACTGTGACAAACTGCAGCAGCATCCAGAGGGTTCACATTGTCACAAACTGCAGCAGCATCCTGAGTGTTCGCACACTGTGATAAACTGCAGCAGCATCCAGAGGTTTCACACACTGTGACAAACTGCTGCAGTATCCAGAGAGTTCATATTGTGATAAACTGCAGCAGCATCCAGAGGTTTCACACACTGTGACAAACTGCAGCAGTATCCAGAGAGTTCACACTGTGATAAACTGCAGCAGCATCCAGAGGTTTCACACACTGTGACAAACTGCAGCAGTATCCAGAGAGTTCACACTGTGATAAACTGCAGCAGCATCCAGAGGTTTCACACACTGTGACAAACTGCAGCAGTATCCAGAGAGTTCACACTGTGACAAACTGCAGCAGCATCCACAGGGTTCACACTGTGTCAAACTGCAGCAGCATCCAGAGGATTCACACTGTGACAAACTGCAGCAGCATCCAGAGTGTTCACACTGTGACAAACTGCAGCAGCATCCAGAGGGTTCACACTGTGACAAATTTCAGCAGCATCCAGAGGGTTCACACTGTGACAAACTGCAGCAGCATCCAGAGGGTTCACACTGTGACAAACTGCAGCAGCATCCAGAGGGTTCACACTGTGACAAATTTCAGCAGCATCTAGAGGGTTCACACTGTGACAAACTGCAGTAGCATCCAGAGGGTACACACTGTGACAAACTGCAGCAGCTTCCAGAGGGTTCACACTGTGATAAACTGCAGCAGCATCCAGAGGGTTCACACACTGTGACGAACTGCAGCAGCATCCAGAGGGTTCACACTGTGATAAACTGCAGCAGCATCCAGAGGGTTCACTCTGTGACAAACTGCAGCAGCATCCAGAGGGTTCACACTGTGACAAATTGCAGCAGCATCCAGAGGGTTCACACTGTCACAAACTGCAGCAGCATCCAGAGGGTTCACACACTGTGACAAACTGCAGCAGCATCCAGAGGGTTCACACTGTGCCAAACTGCAGCAGCATCCAGAGGGTTCCCACTGTGACAAACTGCAGCAGCTTCCAGAGGGTTCACACTGTGACAAACTGCAGCAGCATCCAGAGGGTTCACATTGTCACAAACTGCAGCAGCATCCTGAGTGTTCGCACACTGTGATAAACTGCTGCAGCATCCAGAGGTTTCACACACTGTGACAAACTGCAGCAGTATCCAGAGAGTTGACACCGTGATAAACTGCAGCAGCATCCAGAGGGTTCACACTGTGACAAACTGCAGCAGTATCCAGAGGGTTCACACACTGTGACAAACTGCAGCAGTATCCAGAGAGTTCACACTGTGATAAACTGCAGCAGCATCCAGAGGTTTCACACACTGTGACAAACTGCAGCAGTAGCCAGAGAGTTCACACTGTGATAAACTGCAGCAACATCCAGAGGTTTCACACACTGTGATAAACTGCAGCAGCATCCAGAGGTTTCACATTGTGACAATCTGCAGCAGTATCCAGAGAGTTCACACTGTGATAAACCGCAGCAGCATCCAGAGGGTTCACACTGTGACAAACTGCAGCACTATCCAGAGAGTTCACACTGTGATAAACTGCAGCAGCATCCAGAGGTTTCACACACTGTGACAAACTGCAGCAGCATCCAGAGGGTTCACACACTGTGACAAACTGCAGCAGTATCCAGAGAGTTCACACTGTGACAAACTGCAGCAGCATCCACAGGGTTCACACTGTGTCAAACTGCAGCAGCATCCAGAGGATTCACACTGTGACAAACTGCAGCAGCATCCAGAGTGTTCACACTGTGACAAACTGCAGCAGCATCCAGAGGGTTCACATTGTCACAAACTGCAGCAGCATCCTGAGTGTTCGCACACTGTGATAAACTGCAGCAGCATCCAGAGGTTTCACACACTGTGACAAACTGCAGCAGTATCCAGAGAGTTCATATTGTGATAAACTGCAGCAGCATCCAGAGGTTTCACACACTGTGACAAACTGCAGCAGTATCCAGTGAGTTCACACTGTGATAAACTGCAGCAGCATCCAGAGGTTTCACACACTGTGACAAACTGCAGTAGCATCCAGAGGGTTCACACTGTGACAATCTGCAGCAGCATCCAGAGGGTTCACACTGTGATTAACTGCAGCAGCATCCAGAGGGTTCACACTGTGACAAACAGCAGCAGCATCCAGAGGGTTCACACTGTGACAAAAAGCAGCAGCATCCAGAGAGATCACACTGTGATAAACTGCAGCAGCATCCAGAGGTTTCACACTGTGACAAACTGCAGCCGCATCCAGAGGGTTCTCACTGTGACAAAGTGCAGCAGCATCCAGAGGGTTCACACTGTCACAAACTGCAGCAGCATCCAGAGGGTTCACACACTGTGACAAACTGCAGCAGCATCCAGAGGGTTCACACTGTGATAAACTGCAGCAAAATCCAGAGGGTTCACACTGTGACAAACTGCAGCAGCATCCAGAGGGTTCACACTGTGACAAATCGCAGCAGCATCCAGAGGGTTCACACTGTGCTAAACTGGAGCAGCATCCAGAGGGTACACACTGTGACAAACTGCAGCAGCTTCCAGAGGGTTCACACTGTGATAAACTGCAGCAGCATCCAGAGGGTTCACACTGTGACAAACAGCAGCAGTATCCAGAGGGTTCACACTGTGATAAACTGCAGCAGCATCCAGAGGGTTCACACTGTGACAAACTGCAGCAGCATCCAGAGGGTTCACACTGTGACAAATTGCAGCAGCATCCAGAGGGTTCACACTGTCACAAACTGCAGCAGCATCCAGAGGGTTCACACACTGTGACAAACTGCAGCAGCATCCAGAGTGTTCACACTGTGATAAACTGCAGCAGCATCCAGAGGGTTCACACTGTGACAAACTGCAGCAGCATCCAGAGGGTTCACACTGTGCCAAACTGCAGCAGCATCCAGAGGGTTCCCACTGTGACAAACTGCAGCAGCATCCAGAGGGTTCACACTGTGAAAAACTGCAGCAGCATCCAGAGGGTTCACACTGTGCCAAACTGCAGCAGCATCCAGAGGGTTCCCACTGTGACAAACTGCAGCAGCATCCAGAGGGTTCACACTGTGACAAACTGCAGCAGCATCCAGAGGGTTCACATTGTCACAAACTGCAGCAGCATCCTGAGTGTTCGCACACTGTGATAAACTGCAGCAGCATCCAGAGGTTTCACACACTGTGACAACTGCTGCAGTATCCAGAGAGTTCATATTGTGATAAACTGCAGCAGCATCCAGAGGTTTCACACACTGTGACAAACTGCAGCAGTATCCAGAGAGTTCACACTGTGATAAACTGCAGCAGCATCCAGAGGTTTCACACACTGTGACAAACTGCAGCAGTATCCAGAGAGTTCACACTGTGATAAACTGCAGCAGCATCCAGAGGTTTCACACACTGTGACAAACTGCAGCAGTATCCAGAGAGTTCACACTGTGATAAACTGCAGCAGCATCCAGAGGTTTCACACACTGTGACAAACTGCAGCAGTATCCAGAGAGTTCACACTGTGACAAACTGCAGCAGCATCCACAGGGTTCACACTGTGTCAAACTGCAGCAGCATCCAGAGGATTCACACTGTGACAAACTGCAGCAGCATCCAGAGTGTTCACACTGTGACAAACTGCAGCAGCATCCAGAGGGTTCACACTGTGACAAATTTCAGCAGCATCCAGAGGGTTCACACTGTGACAAACTGCAGCAGCATCCAGAGGGTTCACACTGTGACAAACTGCAGCAGCATCCAGAGGGTTCACACTGTGACAAATTTCAGCAGCATCTAGAGGGTTCACACTGTGACAAACTGCAGTAGCATCCAGAGGGTACACACTGTGACAAACTGCAGCAGCTTCCAGAGGGTTCACACTGTGATAAACTGCAGCAGCATCCAGAGGGTTCACACACTGTGACGAACTGCAGCAGCATCCAGAGGGTTCACACTGTGATAAACTGCAGCAGCATCCAGAGGGTTCACTCTGTGACAAACTGCAGCAGCATCCAGAGGGTTCACACTGTCACAAACTGCAGCAGCATCCAGAGGGTTCACACACTGTGACAAACTGCAGCAGCATCCAGAGGGTTCACACTGTGACAAACTGCAGCAGCATCCAGAGGGTTCACACTGTGCCAAACTGCAGCAGCATCCAGAGGGTTCCCACTGTGACAAACTGCAGCAGCTTCCAGAGGGTTCACACTGTGACAAACTGCAGCAGCATCCAGAGGGTTCACATTGTCACAAACTGCAGCAGCATCCTGAGTGTTCGCACACTGTGATAAACTGCTGCAGCATCCAGAGGTTTCACACACTGTGACAAACTGCAGCAGTATCCAGAGAGTTGACACCGTGATAAACTGCAGCAGCATCCAGAGGGTTCACACTGTGACAAACTGCAGCAGTATCCAGAGGGTTCACACACTGTGACAAACTGCAGCAGTATCCAGAGAGTTCACACTGTGATAAACTGCAGCAGCATCCAGAGGTTTCACACACTGTGACAAACTGCAGCAGTATCCAGAGAGTTCACACTGTGATAAACTGCAGCAACATCCAGAGGTTTCACACACTGTGATAAACTGCAGCAGCATCCAGAGGTTTCACATTGTGACAATCTGCAGCAGTATCCAGAGAGTTCACACTGTGATAAACCGCAGCAGCATCCAGAGGGTTCACACTGTGACAAACTGCAGCACTATCCAGAGAGTTCACACTGTGATAAACTGCAGCAGCATCCAGAGGTTTCACACACTGTGACAAACTGCAGCAGCATCCAGAGGGTTCACACACTGTGACAAACTGCAGCAGTATCCAGAGAGTTCACACTGTGACAAACTGCAGCAGCATCCACAGGGTTCACACTGTGTCAAACTGCAGCAGCATCCAGAGGATTCACACTGTGACAAACTGCAGCAGCATCCAGAGTGTTCACACTGTGACAAACTGCAGCAGCATCCAGAGGGTTCACACTGTGACAAATTTCAGCAGCATCCAGAGGGTTCACACTGTGATAAACTGCAGCAGCATCCAGAGGGTTCACACTGTGACAAATTTCAGCAGCATCTAGAGGGTTCACACTGTGACTAACTGCAGCAGCATCCAGAGGGTTCACACTGTGACAAATTTCAGCAGCATCCAGAGGGTTCACACTGTGACAAATTTCAGCAGCATCCAGAGGGTTCACACTGTGACAAACTGCAGCAGCATCTAGAGGATTCACACTGTGACAAACTGCAGCAGCATCCAGAGTGTTCACACTGTGACAAACTGCAGCAGCATCCACAGGGTTCACACTGTGTCAAACTGCAGCAGCATCCAGAGGATTCACACTGTGACAAACTGCAGCAGCATCCAGAGTGTTCACACTGTGACAAACTGCAGCAGCATCCAGAGGGTTCACACTGTGACAAATTTCAGCAGCATCCAGAGGTTTCACACTGTGATAAACTGCAGCAGCATCCAGAGGGTTCACACTGTGACAAATTTCAGCAGCATCTAGAGGGTTCACACTGTGACTAACTGCAGCAGTATCCAGAGGGATCACACTGTGACAAATTTCAGCAGCATCCAGAGGGTTCACACTGTGACAAACTGAAGCAGCATCCAGAGGGTTCACACTGTGACAAACTGCAGCAGCATCCACAGGATTCACACTGTGTCAAACTGCAGCAGCATCTAGAGGATTCACACTGTGACAAACTGCAGCAGCATCCAGAGTGTTCACACTGTGACAAATTGCAGCAGCATCCAGAGGGTTCACACTGTGACAAACTGCAGCAGCATCCAGAGGGTTCACACTGTGACGAACTGCAGCAGCATCCAGAGGATTCACACTGTCACAAACTGCAGCAGCATCCAGAGGGCTCACACACTGTGACAATCTGCAGCAGCATCCAGAGGGTCCACACTGTGACAAACTGCAGCAGCATCCAGAGGGTTCACACTGTGACAAATTGCAGCAGCAGCCAGAGGGTTCACACTGTGACAAACTGCAGCAGCATACAGAGGGTTCACACTGTGACAAATTGCAGCATCCAGAGGGTTCACACTGTGACAAACTGCAGCAGCATCCACAGGGTTCACACTGTGTCAAACTGCAGCAGCATCTAGAGGATTCACACTGTGACATACTGCAGCAGCATCCAGAGTGTTCACACTGTGACAAACTGCAGCAGCATCCAGAGGGTTCACACTGTGACAAACTGCAGCAACATCAAGAGGGTTCACACTGTGACGAACTGCAGCAGCATCCAGAGGATTCACACTGTCACAAACTGCAGCAGCATCCAGAGGGCTCACACACTGTGACAATCTGCAGCAGCATCCACAGGGTTCACATTGTGACAAACTGCAGCAGCATCCAGAGGGTTCACACTGTGACAAACTGCAGCAGCATCCAGAGGGTTCACACTGTGACAAATTGCAGCAGCAGTCAGAGGGTTCACACTGTGACAAACTGCAGCAGCATCCAGAGGTTTCACACTGTGATAAACAGCGGCAGCATCGAGAGGGTTCACAAGTGACAACCTGCAGCAGCATCCAGAGGGTTCACACTGTGACAAACTGCAGCACTATCCAGAGAGTTCACACTGTGATAAACTGCAGCAGCATCCAGAGGTTTCACACACTGTGACAAACTGCAGCAGCATCCAGAGGGTTCACACACTGTGAAAAACTGCAGAAGTATCCAGAGAGTTCACACTGTGACAAACTGCAACAGCATCCACAGGGTTCACACTGTGTCAAACTGCAGCAGCATCCAGAGGATTCACACTGTGACAAACTGCAGCAGCATCCAGAGTGTTCACACTGTGACAAACTGCAGCAGCATCCAGAGGGTTCACACTGTGACAAATTTCAGCAGCATCCAGAGGGTTCACACTGTGATAAACTGCAGCAGCATACAGAGGGTTCACACTGTGACAAATTTCAGCAGCATCTAGAGGGTTCACACTGTGACTAACTGCAGCAGCATCCAGAGGGTTCACACTGTGACAAATTTCAGCAGCATCCAGAGGGTTCACACTGTGACAAATTTCAGCAGCATCCAGAGGGTTCACACTGTGACAAACTGCAGCAGCATCTAGAGGATTCACACTGTGACAAACTGCAGCAGCATCCAGAGTGTTCACACTGTGACAAACTGCAGCAGCATCCACAGGGTTCACACTGTGTCAAACTGCAGCAGCATCCAGAGGATTCACACTGTGACAAACTGCAGCAGCATCCAGAGTGTTCACACTGTGACAAACTGCAGCAGCATCCAGAGGGTTCACACTGTGACAAATTTCAGCAGCATCCAGAGGGTTCACACTGTGATAAACTGCAGCAGCATCCAGAGGGTTCACACTGTGACAAATTTCAGCAGCATCTAGAGGGTTCACACTGTGACTAACTGCAGCAGCATCCAGAGGGATCACACTGTGACAAATTTCAGCAGCATCCAGAGGGTTCACACTGTGACAATCTGCAGCAGCATCCAGAGGGTTCACACTGTGACAAACTGCAGCAGCATCCACAGGATTCACACTGTGTCAAACTGCAGCAGCATCGAGAGGATTCACACTGTGACAAACTGCAGCAGCATCCAGAGTGTTCACACTGTGACAAATTGCAGCAGCATCCAGAGGGTTCACACTGTGACAAACTGCAGCAGCATCCAGAGGGTTCACACTGTGACGAACTGCAGCAGCATCCAGAGGATTCACACTGTCACAAACTGCAGCAGCATCCAGAGGGCTCACACACTGTGACAATCTGCAGCAGCATCCAGAGGGTTCACACTGTGACAAACTGCAGCAGCATCCAGAGGGTTCACACTGTGACAAATTGCAGCAGCAGCCAGAGGGTTCACACTGTGACAAACTGCAGCAGCATCCAGAGGGTTCACACTGTGACAAATTGCAGCATCCAGAGGGTTCACACTGTGACAAACTGCAGCAGCATCCACAGGGTTCACACTGTGTCAAACTGCAGCAGCATCCATAGGATTCACACTGTGACATACTGCAGCAGCATCCAGAGTGTTCACACTGTGACAAACTGCAGCAGCATCCAGAGGGTTCACACTGTGACAAACTGCAGCAGCATCCAGAGGGTTCACACTGTGACGAACTGCAGCAGCATCCAGAGGATTCACACTGTCACAAACTGCAGCAGCATCCAGAGGGCTCACACACTGTGACAATCTGCAGCAGCATCCACAGGGTTCACATTGTGACAAACTGCAGCAGCATCCAGAGGGTTCACACTGTGACAAACTGCAGCAGCATCCAGAGGGTTCACACTGTGACAAATTGCAGCAGCAGCCAGAGGGTTCACACTGTGACAAACTGCAGCAGCATCCAGAGGGTTCACACTGTGATAAACAGCGGCAGCTTCGAGAGGGTTCACAAGTGACAACCTGCAGCAGCATCCAGAGGGTTCACACTGTGACAAACTGCAGCAGCATCCAGAGGGTTCACACAGTGACAAACTGCAGCACCATCCAGCGGGTTCACACTGTGACAAATTGCAGCAGCATCCAGAGGGTTCACACTGTGACAAACTGCAGCAGCATCCAGAGGGTTCACACTGTGACAAATTGCAGCAGCATCCAGAGGGTTCACACTGTGACAAACCACAGGAGCATCCAGAGGGTTCACACTGTGACAAACTGCAGCAGCATCCAGAGGGTTCACACTGTGGCAAACTGCAGCAGTATCCAGAGAGTTCACACTGTGACAAACCGCAGGAGCATCCAGAGGGTTCACACTGTGACAAACTGCAGCAGCACCCAGAGGGTTCACACTGTGACAAACTGGAGCAGCAGCCAGAGGGTTCCCACTGTGACAAACTGCAGCAGCATCCAGAGGGTTCACACTGTGACAGACTGCAGCAGCATCCAGAGGGTTCACACTGTGACAAACTGCAGCAGCATCCAAAGGGTTCACACTGTGACAAACTGCAGCAGCATCCAGAGGGTACGCACTGTGACAAACTGCAGCAGCATCCACTGGGTTCACACTGTGACAAACTGCAGCAGCGTCCAGAGGGTTCACACTGTGACAAACTGCAGCAGCATCCAGAGGGTTCACACTGTGGCAAATTGCAGCAGCATCCAGAGGGTTCACAATGTGACAAAGTGGAACGGCATCCAGAGAGTTTGCACTGTGACAAACTGCAGCAGCATCCAGAGGGTTCACACTGTGACAAACTGCAGCAGCATCCAGAGGGTTCACATTGTGACAAACTGCAGCAGCATCCAGAGGGTTCACATGCTGTCACAAACTACAGCAGCATCCAGAGGGTTCACACACTGACAAACTGCAGCAGCATCCAGAGGGTTCAGACTGTGACAAACTGCAGGAGCATCCAGAGGTTTCACACTGTGACAAACTGCAGCAGCATCCAGAGGGTTCACACTGTGACAAACTGCAGCAGCATCCAGAGGGTTCACACTGTGACAAATTGCAGCAGCATCCAGAGGGTTCGCACTGTGACAAAGTGCAGCAGCATCCAGAGGGTTCACACTGTGACAAACTGCAGCAGAATCCAGAGGATTCACACACTGTGACAAACTGCAGCAGCATCCAGAGGGTTCACACTGTGACAAACTGCAGCAGCATCCAGAGGGTTCACACTGTGACAAACTGCAGCAGCATCCAGAGGGTTCACACTGTGACAAATTGCAGCAGCATCCAGAGGGTTCACACTGTCACAAACTGCAGCAGCATCCAGAGGGTTCACACACTGTGACAGACTGTAGCAGCATCCAGAGGGTTCACACTGTGATAAACTGCAGCAGCATCCAGAGGGTTCACACTGTGACAAACTGCAGCAGCATCCAGAGGGTTCACACTGTGCCACACTGCAGCAGCATCCAGAGGGTTCCCACTGTGACAAACTGCAGCAGCATCCAGAGGGTTCACACTGTGACAAACTGCAGCAGCATCCTGAGTGTTCGCACACTGTGATGAACTGCAGCAGCATCCCGAGGTTTCACACACTGTGACAAACTGCAGCAGTATCCAGAGAGTTCACATTGTGATAAACTGCAGCAGCATCCAGAGGTTTCACACACTGTGACAAACTGCAGCAGTATCCAGAGAGTTCACACTGTGATAAACTGCAGCAGCATCCAGAGGTTTCACACACTGTGACAAACTGCAGCAGTATCCAGCGAGTTCACACTGTGATAAACTGCAGCAGCATCCAGAGGTTTCACACACTGTGACAAACTGCAGCAGTATCCAGAGAGTTCACACGGTGATAAACTGCAGCAGCATCCAGAGGTTTCACACACTGTGACAAACTGCAGCAGTATCCAGAGAGTTCACACTGTGACAAACTGCAGCAGCATCCACAGGGTTCACACTGTGTCAAACTGCAGCAGCATCCAGAGGATTCACACTGTGACAAACTGCAGCAGCATCCAGAGTGTTCACACTGTGACAAACTGCAGCAGCATCCAGAGGGTTCACACTGTGACAAATTTCAGCAGCATCCAGAGGGTTCACACTGTGACAAACTGCAGCAGCATCCAGAGGGTTCACACTGTGACAAACAGCAGCAGCATCCAGAGGGTTCACACTGTGACAAATTTCAGCAGCATCTAGAGGGTTCACACTGTGACAAACTGCAGTAGCATCCAGAGGGTACACACTGTGACAAACTGCAGCAGCTTCCAGAGGGTTCACACTGTGATAAACTGCAGCAGCATCCAGAGGGTTCACACTGTGACAAACAGCAGCAGCATCCAGAGGGTTCACACTGTGATAAACTGCAGCAGCATCCAGAGGGTTCACACTGTGACAAACTGCAGCAGCATCCAGAGGGTTCACACTGTGACAAATTGCAGCAGCATCCAGAGGGTTCACACTGTCACAAACTGCAGCAGCATCCAGAGGGCTCACACACTGTGACAATCTGCAGCAGCATCCACAGGGTTCACATTGTGACAAACTGCAGCAGCATCCAGAGGGTTCACACTGTGACAAACTGCAGCAGCATCCAGAGGGTTCACACTGTGACAAATTGCAGCAGCAGCCAGAGGGTTCACACTGTGACAAACTGCAGCAGCATCCAGAGGTTTCACACTGTGATAAACAGCGGCAGCATCGAGAGGGTTCACAAGTGACAACCTGCAGCAGCATCCAGAGGGTTCACACTGTGACAAACTGCAGCACTACCCAGAGAGTTCACACTGTGATAAACTGCAGCAGCATCCAGAGGTTTCACACACTGTGACAAACTGCAGCAGCATCCAGAGGGTTCACACACTGTGAAAAACTGCAGAAGTATCCAGAGAGTTCACACTGTGACAAACTGCAGCAGCATCCACAGGGTTCACACTGTGTCAAACTGCAGCAGCATCCAGAGGATTCACACTGTGACAAACTGCAGCAGCATCCAGAGTGTTCACACTGTGACAAACTGCAGCAGCATCCAGAGGGTTCACACTGTGACAAATTTCAGCAGCATCCAGAGGGTTCACACTGTGATAAACTGCAGCAGCATCCAGAGGGTTCACACTGTGACAAATTTCAGCAGCATCTAGAGGGTTCACACTGTGACTAACTGCAGCAGCATCCAGAGGGTTCACACTGTGACAAATTTCAGCAGCATCCAGAGGGTTCACACTGTGACAAATTTCAGCAGCATCCAGAGGGTTCACACTGTGACAAACTGCAGCAGCATCTAGAGGATTCACACTGTGACAAACTGCAGCAGCATCCAGAGTGTTCACACTGTGACAAACTGCAGCAGCATCCACAGGGTTCACACTGTGTCAAACTGCAGCAGCATCCAGAGGATTCACACTGTGACAAACTGCAGCAGCATCCAGAGTGTTCACACTGTGACAAACTGCAGCAGCATCCAGAGGGTTCACACTGTGACAAATTTCAGCAGCATCCAGAGGGTTCACACTGTGATAAACTGCAGCAGCATCCAGAGGGTTCACACTGTGACAAATTTCAGCAGCATCTAGAGGGTTCACACTGTGATTAACTGCAGCAGCATCCAGAGGGATCACACTGTGACAAATTTCAGCAGCATCCAGAGGGTTCACACTGTGACAATCTGCAGCAGCATCCAGAGGGTTCACACTGTGACAAACTGCAGCAGCATCCACAGGATTCACACTGTGTCAAACTGCAGCAGCATCGAGAGGATTCACACTGTGACAAACTGCAGCAGCATCCAGAGTGTTCACACTGTGACAAATTGCAGCAGCATCCAGAGGGTTCACACTGTGACAAACTGCAGCAGCATCCAGAGGGTTCACACTGTGACGAACTGCAGCAGCATCCAGAGGATTCACACTGTCACAAACTGCAGCAGCATCCAGAGGGCTCACACACTGTGACAATCTGCAGCAGCATCCAGAGGGTTCACACTGTGACAAACTGCAGCAGCATCCAGAGGGTTCACACTGTGACAAATTGCAGCAGCAGCCAGAGGGTTCACACTGTGACAAACTGCAGCAGCATCCAGAGGATTCACACTGTGACAAATTGCAGCATCCAGAGGGTTCACACTGTGACAAACTGCAGCAGCATCCACAGGGTTCACACTGTGTCAAACTGCAGCAGCATCCATAGGATTCACACTGTGACATACTGCAGCAGCATCCAGAGTGTTCACACTGTGACAAACTGCAGCAGCATCCAGAGGGTTCACACTGTGACAAACTGCAGCAGCATCCAGAGGGTTCACACTGTGACGAACTGCAGCAGCATCCAGAGGATTCACACTGTCACAAACTGCAGCAGCATCCAGAGGGCTCACACACTGTGACAATCTGCAGCAGCATCCACAGGGTTCACATTGTGACAAACTGCAGCAGCATCCAGAGGGTTCACACTGTGACAAACTGCAGCAGCATCCAGAGGGTTCACACTGTGACAAATTGCAGCAGCAGCCAGAGGATTCACACTGTGACAAACTGCAGCAGCATCCAGAGGGTTCACACTGTGATAAACAGCGGCAGCATCGAGAGGGTTCACAAGTGACAACCTGCAGCAGCATCCAGAGGGTTCACACTGTGACAAACTGCAGCAGCATCCAGAGGGTTCACACAGTGACAAACTGCAGCACCATCCAGCGGGTTCACACTGTGACAAATTGCAGCAGCATCCAGAGGGTTCACACTGTGACAAACTGCAGCAGCATCCAGAGGGTTCACACTGTGACAAATTGCAGCAGCATCCAGAGGGTTCACACTGTGACAAACCACAGGAGCATCCAGAGGGTTCACACTGTGACAAACTGCAGCAGCATCCAGAGGGTTCACACTGTTGCAAACTGCAGCAGTATCCAGAGAGTTCACACTGTGACAAACCGCAGGAGCATCCAGAGGGTTCACACTGTGACAAACTGCAGCAGCACCCAGAGGGTTCACACTGTGACAAACTGGAGCAGCAGCCAGAGGGTTCCCACTGTGACAAACTGCAGCAGCATCCAGAGGGTTCACACTGTGACAGACTGCAGCAGCATCCAGAGGGTTCACACTGTGACAAACTGCAGCAGCATCCAAAGTGTTCACACTGTGACAAACTGCAGCAGCATCCAGAGGGTACGCACTGTGACAAACTGCAGCAGCATCCACTGGGTTCACACTGTGACAAACTGCAGCAGCGTCCAGAGGGTTCACACTGTGACAAACTGCAGCAGCATCCAGAGGGTTCACACTGTGACAAATTGCAGCAGCATCCAGAGGGTTCACAATGTGACAAAGTGGAACGGCATCCAGAGAGTTTGCACTGTGACAAACTGCAGCAGCATCCAGAGGGTTCACACTGTGACAAACTGCAGCAGCATCCAGAGGGTTCACATTGTGACAAACTGCAGCAGCATCCAGAGGGTTCACATGCTGTCACAAACTACAGCAGCATCCAGAGGTTTCACACACTGTGACAAACTGCAGCAGTATCCAGTGAGTTCACACTGTGATAAACTGCAGCAGCATCCAGAGGTTTCACACACTGTGACAAACTGCAGTAGCATCCAGAGGGTTCACACTGTGACAATCTGCAGCAGCATCCAGAGGGTTCACACTGTGATTAACTGCAGCAGCATCCAGAGGGTTCACACTGTGACAAACAGCAGCAGCATCCAGAGGGTTCACACTGTGACAAACAGCAGCAGCATCCAGAGGGATCACACTGTGATAAACTGCAGCAGCATCCAGAGGTTTCACACTGTGACAAACTGCAGCAGCATCCAGAGGGTTCTCACTGTGACAAAGTGCAGCAGCATCCAGAGGGTTCACACTGTGACAATCTGCAGCAGCATCCAGAGGGTTCACACTGTGATTAACTGCAGCAGCATCCAGAGGGTTCACACTGTGATAAACTGCAGCAAAATCCAGAGGGTTCACACTGTGACAAACTGCAGTAGCATCCAGAGGGTACACACTGTGACAAACTGCAGCAGCTTCCAGAGGGTTCACACTGTGATAAACTGCAGCAGCATCCAGAGGGTTCACACTGTGACAAACAGCAGCAGCATCCAGAGGGTTCACACTGTGATAAACTGCAGCAGCATCCAGAGGGTTCACACTGTGACAAACTGCAGCAGCATCCAGAGGGTTCACACTGTGACAAATTGCAGCAGCATCCAGAGGGTTCACACTGTCACAAACTGCAGCAGCATCCAGAGGGCTCACACACTGTGACAATCTGCAGCAGCATCCACAGGGTTCACATTGTGACAAACTGCAGCAGCATCCAGAGGGTTCACACTGTGACAAACTGCAGCAGCATCCAGAGGGTTCACACTGTGACAAATTGCAGCAGCAGCCAGAGGATTCACACTGTGACAAACTGCAGCAGCATCCAGAGGGTTCACACTGTGATAAACAGCGGCAGCATCGAGAGGGTTCACAAGTGACAACCTGCAGCAGCATCCAGAGGGTTCACACTGTGACAAACTGCAGCAGCATCCAGAGGGTTCACACAGTGACAAACTGCAGCACCATCCAGCGGGTTCACACTGTGACAAATTGCAGCAGCATCCAGAGGGTTCACACTGTGACAAACTGCAGCAGCATCCAGAGGGTTCACACTGTGACAAATTGCAGCAGCATCCAGAGGGTTCACACTGTGACAAACCACAGGAGCATCCAGAGGGTTCACACTGTGACAAACTGCAGCAGCATCCAGAGGGTTCACACTGTTGCAAACTGCAGCAGTATCCAGAGAGTTCACACTGTGACAAACCGCAGGAGCATCCAGAGGGTTCACACTGTGACAAACTGCAGCAGCACCCAGAGGGTTCACACTGTGACAAACTGGAGCAGCAGCCAGAGGGTTCCCACTGTGACAAACTGCAGCAGCATCCAGAGGGTTCACACTGTGACAGACTGCAGCAGCATCCAGAGGGTTCACACTGTGACAAACTGCAGCAGCATCCAAAGTGTTCACACTGTGACAAACTGCAGCAGCATCCAGAGGGTACGCACTGTGACAAACTGCAGCAGCATCCACTGGGTTCACACTGTGACAAACTGCAGCAGCGTCCAGAGGGTTCACACTGTGACAAACTGCAGCAGCATCCAGAGGGTTCACACTGTGACAAATTGCAGCAGCATCCAGAGGGTTCACAATGTGACAAAGTGGAACGGCATCCAGAGAGTTTGCACTGTGACAAACTGCAGCAGCATCCAGAGGGTTCACACTGTGACAAACTGCAGCAGCACCCAGAGGGTTCACATTGTGACAAACTGCAGCAGCATCCAGAGGGTTCACATGCTGTCACAAACTACAGCAGCATCCAGAGGTTTCACACACTGTGACAAACTGCAGCAGTATCCAGTGAGTTCACACTGTGATAAACTGCAGCAGCATCCAGAGGTTTCACACACTGTGACAAACTGCAGTAGCATCCAGAGGGTTCACACTGTGACAATCTGCAGCAGCATCCAGAGGGTTCACACTGTGATTAACTGCAGCAGCATCCAGAGGGTTCACACTGTGACAAACAGCAGCAGCATCCAGAGGGTTCACACTGTGACAAACAGCAGCAGCATCCAGAGGGATCACACTGTGATAAACTGCAGCAGCATCCAGAGGTTTCACACTGTGACAAACTGCAGCAGCATCCAGAGGGTTCTCACTGTGACAAAGTGCAGCAGCATCCAGAGGGTTCACACTGTGACAATCTGCAGCAGCATCCAGAGGGTTCACACTGTGATTAACTGCAGCAGCATCCAGAGGGTTCACACTGTGACAAACTGCAGCAGCATCCAGAGGGTTCACACTGTGACAAATTGCAGCAGCATCCAGAGGGTTCACACTGTGACAAACCACAGGAGCATCCAGAGGGTTCACACTGTGACAAACTGCAGCAGCATCCAGAGGGTTCACACTGTTGCAAACTGCAGCAGTATCCAGAGAGTTCACACTGTGACAAACCGCAGGAGCATCCAGAGGGTTCACACTGTGACAAACTGCAGCAGCACCCAGAGGGTTCACACTGTGACAAACTGGAGCAGCAGCCAGAGGGTTCCCACTGTGACAAACTGCAGCAGCATCCAGAGGGTTCACACTGTGACAGACTGCAGCAGCATCCAGAGGGTTCACACTGTGACAAACTGCAGCAGCATCCAAAGTGTTCACACTGTGACAAACTGCAGCAGCATCCAGAGGGTACGCACTGTGACAAACTGCAGCAGCATCCACTGGGTTCACACTGTGACAAACTGCAGCAGCGTCCAGAGGGTTCACACTGTGACAAACTGCAGCAGCATCCAGAGGGTTCACACTGTGACAAATTGCAGCAGCATCCAGAGGGTTCACAATGTGACAAAGTGGAACGGCATCCAAAGAGTTTGCACTGTGACAAACTGCAGCAGCATCCAGAGGGTTCACACTGTGACAAACTGCAGCAGCATCCAGAGGGTTCACATTGTGACAAACTGCAGCAGCATCCAGAGGGTTCACATGCTGTCACAAACTACAGCAGCATCCAGAGGTTTCACACACTGTGACAAACTGCAGCAGTATCCAGTGAGTTCACACTGTGATAAACTGCAGCAGCATCCAGAGGTTTCACACACTGTGACAAACTGCAGTAGCATCCAGAGGGTTCACACTGTGACAATCTGCAGCAGCATCCAGAGGGTTCACACTGTGATTAACTGCAGCAGCATCCAGAGGGTTCACACTGTGACAAACAGCAGCAGCATCCAGAGGGTTCACACTGTGACAAACAGCAGCAGCATCCAGAGGGATCACACTGTGATAAACTGCAGCAGCATCCAGAGGTTTCACACTGTGACAAACTGCAGCAGCATCCAGAGGGTTCTCACTGTGACAAAGTGCAGCAGCATCCAGAGGGTTCACACTGTGACAATCTGCAGCAGCATCCAGAGGGTTCACACTGTGATTAACTGCAGCAGCATCCAGAGGGTTCACACTGTGATAAACTGCAGCAAAATCCAGAGGGTTCACACTGTGACAAACTGCAGTAGCATCCAGAGGGTACACACTGTGACAAACTGCAGCAGCTTCCAGAGGGTTCACACTGTGATAAACTGCAGCAGCATCCAGAGGGTTCACACTGTGACAAACAGCAGCAGCATCCAGAGGGTTCACACTGTGATAAACTGCAGCAGCATCCAGAGGGTTCACACTGTGACAAACTGCAGCAGCATCCAGAGGGTTCACACTGTGACAAATTGCAGCAGCATCCAGAGGGTTCACACTGTCACAAACTGCAGCAGCATCCAGAGGGCTCACACACTGTGACAATCTGCAGCAGCATCCACAGGGTTCACATTGTGACAAACTGCAGCAGCATCCAGAGGGTTCACACTGTGACAAACTGCAGCAGCATCCAGAGGGTTCACACTGTGACAAATTGCAGCAGCAGCCAGAGGATTCACACTGTGACAAACTGCAGCAGCATCCAGAGGGTTCACACTGTGATAAACAGCGGCAGCATCGAGAGGGTTCACAAGTGACAACCTGCAGCAGCATCCAGAGGGTTCACACTGTGACAAACTGCAGCAGCATCCAGAGGGTTCACACAGTGACAAACTGCAGCACCATCCAGCGGGTTCACACTGTGACAAATTGCAGCAGCATCCAGAGGGTTCACACTGTGACAAACTGCAGCAGCATCCAGAGGGTTCACACTGTGACAAACCACAGGAGCATCCAGAGGGTTCACACTGTGACAAACTGCAGCAGCATCCAGAGGGTTCACACTGTTGCAAACTGCAGCAGTATCCAGAGAGTTCACACTGTGACAAACCGCAGGAGCATCCAGAGGGTTCACACTGTGACAAACTGCAGCAGCATCCAGAGGGTTCACACTGTGACAAAATGCAGCAGCATCCAGAGGGTTCACACTGTGACAAACTGCAGCAGCATCCAAAGTGTTCACACTGTGACAAACTGCAGCAGCATCCAGAGGGTACGCACTGTGACAAACTGCAGCAGCATCCAGAGGGTTCTCACTGTGACAAAGTGCAGCAGCATCCAGAGGGTTCACACTGTGACAATCTGCAGCAGCATCCAGAGGGTTCACACTGTGATTAACTGCAGCAGCATCCAGAGGGTTCACACTGTGATAAACTGCAGCAAAATCCAGAGGGTTCACACTGTGACAAACTGCAGTAGCATCCAGAGGGTACACACTGTGACAAACTGCAGCAGCTTCCAGAGGGTTCACACTGTGATAAACTGCAGCAGCATCCAGAGGGTTCACACTGTGACAAACAGCAGCAGCATCCAGAGGGTTCACACTGTGATAAACTGCAGCAGCATCCAGAGGGTTCACACTGTGACAAACTGCAGCAGCATCCAGAGGGTTCACACTGTGACAAATTGCAGCAGCATCCAGAGGGTTCACACTGTCACAAACTGCAGCAGCATCCAGAGGGCTCACACACTGTGACAATCTGCAGCAGCATCCACAGGGTTCACATTGTGACAAACTGCAGCAGCATCCAGAGGGTTCACACTGTGACAAACTGCAGCAGCATCCAGAGGGTTCACACTGTGACAAATTGCAGCAGCAGCCAGAGGATTCACACTGTGACAAACTGCAGCAGCATCCAGAGGGTTCACACTGTGATAAACAGCGGCAGCATCGAGAGGGTTCACAAGTGACAACCTGCAGCAGCATCCAGAGGGTTCACACTGTGACAAACTGCAGCAGCATCCAGAGGGTTCACACAGTGACAAACTGCAGCACCATCCAGCGGGTTCACACTGTGACAAATTGCAGCAGCATCCAGAGGGTTCACACTGTGACAAACTGCAGCAGCATCCAGAGGGTTCACACTGTGACAAATTGCAGAAGCATCCAGAGGGTTCACACTGTGACAAACCACAGGAGCATCCAGAGGGTTCACACTGTGACAAACTGCAGCAGCATCCAGAGGGTTCACACTGTTGCAAACTGCAGCAGTATCCAGAGAGTTCACACTGTGACAAACCGCAGGAGCATCCAGAGGGTTCACACTGTGACAAACTGCAGCAGCACCCAGAGGGTTCACACTGTGACAAACTGGAGCAGCAGCCAGAGGGTTCCCACTGTGACAAACTGCAGCAGCATCCAGAGGGTTCACACTGTGACAGACTGCAGCAGCATCCAGAGGGTTCACACTGTGACAAACTGCAGCAGCATCCAAAGTGTTCACACTGTGACAAACTGCAGCAGCATCCAGAGGGTACGCACTGTGACAAACTGCAGCAGCATCCACTGGGTTCACACTGTGACAAACTGCAGCAGCGTCCAGAGGGTTCACACTGTGACAAACTGCAGCAGCATCCAGAGGGTTCACACTGTGACAAATTGCAGCAGCATCCAGAGGGTTCACAATGTGACAAAGTGGAACGGCATCCAGAGAGTTTGCACTGTGACAAACTGCAGCAGCATCCAGAGGGTTCACACTGTGACAAACTGCAGCAGCACCCAGAGGGTTCACATTGTGACAAACTGCAGCAGCATCCAGAGGGTTCACATGCTGTCACAAACTACAGCAGCATCCAGAGGTTTCACACACTGTGACAAACTGCAGCAGTATCCAGTGAGTTCACACTGTGATAAACTGCAGCAGCATCCAGAGGTTTCACACACTGTGACAAACTGCAGTAGCATCCAGAGGGTTCACACTGTGACAATCTGCAGCAGCATCCAGAGGGTTCACACTGTGATTAACTGCAGCAGCATCCAGAGGGTTCACACTGTGACAAACAGCAGCAGCATCCAGAGGGTTCACACTGTGACAAACAGCAGCAGCATCCAGAGGGATCACACTGTGATAAACTGCAGCAGCATCCAGAGGTTTCACACTGTGACAAACTGCAGCAGCATCCAGAGGGTTCTCACTGTGACAAAGTGCAGCAGCATCCAGAGGGTTCACACTGTGACAATCTGCATCAGCATCCAGAGGGTTCACACTGTGATTAACTGCAGCAGCATCCAGAGGGTTCACACTGTGATAAACTGCAGCAAAATCCAGAGGGTTCACACTGTGACAAACTGCAGTAGCATCCAGAGGGTACACACTGTGACAAACTGCAGCAGCTTCCAGAGGGTTCACACTGTGATAAACTGCAGCAGCATCCAGAGGGTTCACACTGTGACAAACAGCAGCAGCATCCAGAGGGTTCACACTGTGATAAACTGCAGCAGCATCCAGAGGGTTCACACTGTGACAAACTGCAGCAGCATCCAGAGGGTTCACACTGTGACAAATTGCAGCAGCATCCAGAGGGTTCACACTGTCACAAACTGCAGCAGCATCCAGAGGGCTCTCACACTGTGACAATCTGCAGCAGCATCCACAGGGTTCACATTGTGACAAACTGCAGCAGCATCCAGAGGGTTCACACTGTGACAAACTGCAGCAGCATCCAGAGGGTTCACACTGTGACAAATTGCAGCAGCAGCCAGAGGGTTCACACTGTGACAAACTGCAGCAGCATCCAGAGGTTTCACACTGTGATAAACAGCGGCAGCATCGAGAGGGTTCACAAGTGACAACCTGCAGCAGCATCCAGAGGGTTCACACTGTGACAAACTGCAGCACTATCCAGAGAGTTCACACTGTGATAAACTGCAGCAGCATCCAGAGGTTTCACACACTGTGACAAACTGCAGCAGCATCCAGAGGGTTCACACACTGTGAAAAACTGCAGAAGTATCCAGAGAGTTCACACTGTGACAAACTGCAGCAGCATCCACAGGGTTCACACTGTGTCAAACTGCAGCAGCATCCAGAGGATTCACACTGTGACAAACTGCAGCAGCATCCAGAGTGTTCACACTGTGACAAACTGCAGCAGCATCCAGAGGGTTCACAGTGTGACAAATTTCAGCAGCATCCAGAGGGTTCACACTGTGATAAACTGCAGCAGCATCCAGAGGGTTCACACTGTGACAAATTTCAGCAGCATCCAGAGGGTTCACACTGTGACAAATTTCAGCAGCATCCAGAGGGTTCACACTGTGACAAACTGCAGCAACATCTAGAGGATTCACACTGTGACAAACTGCAGCAGCATCCAGAGTGTTCACACTGTGACAAACTGCAGCAGCATCCACAGGGTTCACACTGTGTCAAACTGCAGCAGCATCCAGAGGATTCACACTGTGACAAACTGCAGCAGCATCCAGAGTGTTCACACTGTGACAAACTGCAGCAGCATCCAGAGGGTTCACACTGTGACAAATTTCAGCAGCATCCAGAGGGTTCACACTGTGATAAACTGCAGCAGCATCCAGAGGGTTCACACTGTGACAAATTTCAGCAGCATCTAGAGGGTTCACACTGTGACTAACTGCAGCAGCATCCAGAGGGATCACACTGTGACAAATTTCAGCAGCATCCAGAGGGCTCACACTGTGACAATCTGCAGCAGCATCCAGAGGGTTCACACTGTGACAAACTGCAGCAGCATCCACAGGATTCACACTGTGTCAAACTGCAGCAGCATCGAGAGGATTCACACTGTGACAAACTGCAGCAGCATCCAGAGTGTTCACACTGTGACAAATTGCAGCAGCATCCAGAGGGTTCACACTGTGACAAACTGCAGCAGCATCCAGAGGGTTCACACTGTGACGAACTGCAGCAGCATCCAGAGGATTCACACTGTCACAAACTGCAGCAGCATCCAGAGGGCTCACACACTGTGACAATCTGCAGCAGCATCCAGAGGGTTCACACTGTGACAAACTGCAGCAGCATCCAGAGGGTTCACACTGTGACAAATTGCAGCAGCAGCCAGAGGGTTCACACTGTGACAAACTGCAGCAGCATCCAGAGGGTTCACACTGTGACAAATTGCAGCATCCAGAGGGTTCACACTGTGACAAACTGCAGCAGCATCCACAGGGTTCACACTGTGTCAAACTGCAGCAGCATCCATAGGATTCACACTGTGACATACTGCAGCAGCATCCAGAGTGTTCACACTGTGACAAACTGCAGCAGCATCCAGAGGGTTCACACTGTGACAAACTGCAGCAGCATCCAGAGGGTTCACACTGTGACGAACTGCAGCAGCATCCAGAGGATTCACACTGTCACAAACTGCAGCAGCATCCAGAGGGCTCACACACTGTGACAATCTGCAGCAGCATCCACAGGGTTCACATTGTGACAAACTGCAGCAGCATCCAGAGGGTTCACACTGTGACAAACTGCAGCAGCATCCAGAGGGTTCACACTGTGACAAATTGCAGCAGCAGCCAGAGGGTTCACACTGTGACAAACTGCAGCAGCATCCAGAGGGTTCACACTGTGATAAACAGCGGCAGCATCGAGAGGGTTCACAAGTGACAACCTGCAGCAGCATCCAGAGGGTTCACACTGTGACAAACTGCAGCAGAATCCAGAGGGTTCACACAGTGACAAACTGCAGCACCATCCAGCGGGTTCACACTGTGACAAATTGCAGCAGCATCCAGAGGGTTCACACTGTGACAAACTGCAGCAGCATCCAGAGGGTTCACACTGTGACAAATTGCAGCAGCATCCAGAGGGTTCACACTGTGACAAACCACAGGAGCATCCAGAGGGTTCACACTGTGACAAACTGCAGCAGCATCCAGAGGGTTCACACTGTGGCAAACTGCAGCAGTATCCAGAGAGTTCACACTGTGACAAACCGCAGGAGCATCCAGAGGGTTCACACTGTGACAAACTGCAGCAGCACCCAGAGGGTTCACACTGTGACAAACTGGAGCAGCAGCCAGAGGGTTCCCACTGTGACAAACTGCAGCAGCATCCAGAGGGTTCACACTGTGACAGACTGCAGCAGCATCCAGAGGGTTCACACTGTGACAAACTGCAGCAGCATCCAAAGTGTTCACACTGTGACAAACTGCAGCAGCATCCAGAGGGTACGCACTGTGACAAACTGCAGCAGCATCCACTGGGTTCACACTGTGACAAACTGCAGCAGCGTCCAGAGGGTTCACACTGTGACAAACTGCAGCAGCATCCAGAGGGTTCACACTGTGACAAATTGCAGCAGCATCCAGAGGGTTCACAATGTGACAAAGTGGAACGGCATCCAGAGAGTTTGCACTGTGACAAACTGCAGCAGCATCCAGAGGGTTCACACTGTGACAAACTGCAGCAGCATCCAGAGGGTTCACATTGTGACAAACTGCAGCAGCATCCAGAGGGTTCACATGCTGTCACAAACTACAGCAGCATCCAGAGGTTTCACACACTGTGACAAACTGCAGCAGTATCCAGTGAGTTCACACTGTGATAAACTGCAGCAGCATCCAGAGGTTTCACACACTGTGACAAACTGCAGTAGCATCCAGAGGGTTCACACTGTGACAATCTGCAGCAGCATCCAGAGGGTTCACACTGTGATTAACTGCAGCAGCATCCAGAGGGTTCACACTGTGACAAACAGCAGCAGCATCCAGAGGGTTCACACTGTGACAAACAGCAGCAGCATCCAGAGGGATCACACTGTGATAAACTGCAGCAGCATCCAGAGGTTTCACACTGTGACAAACTGCAGCGGCATCCAGAAGGTTCTCACTGTGACAAAGTGCAGCAGCATCCAGAGGGTTCACACTGTCACAAACTGCAGCAGCATCCAGAGGGTTCACACACTGTGACAAACTGCAGCAGCATCCAGAGGGTTCACACTGTGATAAACTGCAGCAAAATCCAGAGGGTTCACACTGTGACAAACTGCAGCAGCATCCAGAGGGTTCACACTGTGACAAATCGCAGCAGCATCCAGAGGGTTCACACTGTGCTAAACTGGAGCAGCATCCAGAGGGTACACACTGTGACAAACTGCAGCAGCTTCCAGAGGGTTCACACTGTGATAAACTGCAGCAGCATCCAGAGGGTTCACACTGTGACAAACAGCAGCAGTATCCAGAGGGTTCACACTGTGATAAACTGCAGCAGCATCCAGAGGGTTCACACTGTGACAAACTGCAGCAGCATCCAGAGGGTTCACACTGTGACAAATTGCAGCAGCATCCAGAGGGTTCACACTGTCACAAACTGCAGCAGCATCCAGAGGGTTCACACACTGTGACAAACTGCAGCAGCATCCAGAGTGTTCACACTGTGATAAACTGCAGCAGCATCCAGAGGGTTCACACTGTGACAAACTGTAGCAGCATCCAGAGGGTTCACACTGTGCCAAACTGCAGCAGCATCCAGAGGGTTCCCACTGTGACAAACTGCAGCAGCATCCAGAGGGTTCACACTGTGACAAACTGCAGCAGCATCCAGAGGGTTCACATTGTCACAAACTGCAGCAGCATCCTGAGTGTTCGCACACTGTGATAAACTGCAGCAGCATCCAGAGGTTTCACACACTGTGACAAACTGCAGCAGCATCCAGAGGGTTCTCACTGTGACAAAGTGCAGCAGCATCCAGAGGGTTCACACTGTCACAAACTGCAGCAGCATCCAGAGGGTTCACACACTGTGACAAACTGCAGCAGCATCCAGAGGGTTCACACTGTGATACACTGCAGCAAAATCCAGAGGGTTCACACTGTGACAAACTGCAGCAGCATCCAGAGGGTTCACACTGTGACAAATCGCAGCAGCATCCAGAGGGATCACACTGTGCTAAACTGGAGCAGCATCCAGAGGGTACACACTGTGACAAACTGCAGCAGCTTCCAGAGGGTTCACACTGTGATAAACTGCAGCAGCATCCAGAGGGTTCACACTGTGACAAACAGCAGCAGTATCCAGAGGGTTCACACTGTGATAAACTGCAGCAGCATCCAGAGGGTTCACACTGTGACAAACTGCAGCAGCATCCAGAGGGTTCACACTGTGACAAATTGCAGCAGCATCCAGAGGGTTCACACTGTCACAAACTGCAGCAGCATCCAGAGGGTTCACACACTGTGACAAACTGCAGCAGCATCCAGAGTGTTCACACTGTGATAAACTGCAGCAGCATCCAGAGGGTTCACACTGTGACAAACTGCAGCAGCATCCAGAGGGTTCACACTGTGCCAAACTGCAGCAGCATCCAGAGGGTTCCCACTGTGACAAACTGCAGCAGCATCCAGAGGGTTCACACTGTGACAAACTGCAGCAGCATCCAGAGGGTTCACATTGTCACAAACTGCAGCAGCATCCTGAGTGTTCGCACACTGTGATAAACTGCAGCAGCATCCAGAGGTTTCACATACTGTGACAAACTGCTGCAGTATCCAGAGAGTTCATATTGTGATAAACTGCAGCAGCATCCAGAGGTTTCACACACTGTGACAAACTGCAGCAGTATCCAGAGAGTTCACACTGTGATAAACTGCAGCAGCATCCAGAGGTTTCACACACTGTGACAAACTGCAGCAGTATCCAGAGAGTTCACACTGTGATAAACTGCAGCAGCATCCAGAGGTTTCACACACTGTGACAAACTGCAGCAGTATCCAGAGAGTTCACACTGTGATAAACTGCAGCAGCATCCAGAGGTTTCACACACTGTGACAAACTGCAGCAGTATCCAGAGAGTTCACACTGTGACAAACTGCAGCAGCATCCACAGGGTTCACACTGTGTCAAACTGCAGCAGCATCCAGAGGATTCACACTGTGACAAACTGCAGCAGCATCCAGAGTGTTCACACTGTGACAAACTGCAGCAGCATCCAGAGGGTTCACACTGTGACAAATTTCAGCAGCATCCAGAGGGTTCACACTGTGACAAACTGCAGCAGCATCCAGAGGGTTCACACTGTGACAAACTGCAGCAGCATCCAGAGGGTTCACACTGTGACAAATTTCAGCAGCATCTAGAGGGTTCACACTGTGACAAACTGCAGTAGCATCCAGAGGGTACACACTGTGACAAACTGCAGCAGCTTCCAGAGGGTTCACACTGTGATAAACTGCAGCAGCATCCAGAGGGTTCACACACTGTGACGAACTGCAGCAGCATCCAGAGGGTTCACACTGTGATAAACTGCAGCAGCATCCAGAGGGTTCACTCTGTGACAAACTGCAGCAGCATCCAGAGGGTTCACACTGTCACAAACTGCAGCAGCATCCAGAGGGTTCACACACTGTGACAAACTGCAGCAGCATCCAGAGGGTTCACACTGTGACAAACTGCAGCAGCATCCAGAGGGTTCACACTGTGCCAAACTGCAGCAGCATCCAGAGGGTTCCCACTGTGACAAACTGCAGCAGCTTCCAGAGGGTTCACACTGTGACAAACTGCAGCAGCATCCAGAGGGTTCACATTGTCACAAACTGCAGCAGCATCCTGAGTGTTCGCACACTGTGATAAACTGCTGCAGCATCCAGAGGTTTCACACACTGTGACAAACTGCAGCAGTATCCAGAGAGTTGACACCGTGATAAACTGCAGCAGCATCCAGAGGGTTCACACTGTGACAAACTGCAGCAGTATCCAGAGGGTTCACACACTGTGACAAACTGCAGCAGTATCCAGAGAGTTCACACTGTGATAAACTGCAGCAGCATCCAGAGGTTTCACACACTGTGACAAACTGCAGCAGTATCCAGAGAGTTCACACTGTGATAAACTGCAGCAACATCCAGAGGTTTCACACACTGTGATAAACTGCAGCAGCATCCAGAGGTTTCACATTGTGACAATCTGCAGCAGTATCCAGAGAGTTCACACTGTGATAAACCGCAGCAGCATCCAGAGGGTTCACACTGTGACAAACTGCAGCACTATCCAGAGAGTTCACACTGTGATAAACTGCAGCAGCATCCAGAGGTTTCACACACTGTGACAAACTGCAGCAGCATCCAGAGGGTTCACACACTGTGACAAACTGCAGCAGTATCCAGAGAGTTCACACTGTGACAAACTGCAGCAGCATCCACAGGGTTCACACTGTGTCAAACTGCAGCAGCATCCAGAGGATTCACACTGTGACAAACTGCAGCAGCATCCAGAGTGTTCACACTGTGACAAACTGCAGCAGCATCCAGAGGGTTCACACTGTGACAAATTTCAGCAGCATCCAGAGGGTTCACACTGTGATAAACTGCAGCAGCATCCAGAGGGTTCTCACTGTGACAAATTTCAGCAGCATCTAGAGGGTTCACACTGTGACTAACTGCAGCAGCATCCAGAGGGTTCACACTGTGACAAATTTCAGCAGCATCCAGAGGGTTCACACTGTGACAAATTTCAGCAGCATCCAGAGGGTTCACACTGTGACAAACTGCAGCAGCATCTAGAGGATTCACACTGTGACAAACTGCAGCAGCATCCAGAGTGTTCACACTGTGACAAACTGCAGCAGCATCCACAGGGTTCACACTGTGTCAAACTGCAGCAGCATCCAGAGGATTCACACTGTGACAAACTGCAGCAGCATCCAGAGTGTTCACACTGTGACAAACTGCAGCAGCATCCAGAGGGTTCACACTGTGACAAATTTCAGCAGCATCCAGAGGGTTCACACTGTGATAAACTGCAGCAGCATCCAGAGGGTTCACACTGTGACAAATTTCAGCAGCATCTAGAGGGTTCACACTGTGACTAACTGCAGCAGTATCCAGAGGGATCACACTGTGACAAATTTCAGCAGCATCCAGAGGGTTCACACTGTGACAAACTGCAGCAGCATCCAGAGGGTTCACACTGTGACAAACTGCAGCAGCATCCACAGGATTCACACTGTGTCAAACTGCAGCAGCATCTAGAGGATTCACACTGTGACAAACTGCAGCAGCATCCAGAGTGTTCACACTGTGACAAATTGCAGCAGCATCCAGAGGGTTCACACTGTGACAAACTGCAGCAGCATCCAGAGGGTTCACACTGTGACGAACTGCAGCAGCATCCAGAGGATTCACACTGTCACAAACTGCAGCAGCATCCAGAGGGCTCACACACTGTGACAATCTGCAGCAGCATCCAGAGGGTCCACACTGTGACAAACTGCAGCAGCATCCAGAGGGTTCACACTGTGACATATTGCAGCAGCAGCCAGAGGGTTCACACTGTGACAAACTGCAGCAGCATCCAGAGGGTTCACACTGTGACAAATTGCAGCATCCAGAGGGTTCACACTGTGACAAACTGCAGCAGCATCCACAGGGTTCACTCTGTGTCAAACTGCAGCAGCATCCAGAGGGTTCACACTGTGACAAATTTCAGCAGCATCCAGAGGGTTCACACTGTGGCAAACTGCAGCAGCATCTAGAGGATTCACACTGTGACAAACTGCAGCAGCATCCAGAGTGTTCACACTGTGACAAACTGCAGCAGCATCCACAGGGTTCACACTGTGTCAAACTGCAGCAGCATCCAGAGGATTCACACTGTGACAAACTGCAGCAGCATCCAGAGTGTTCACACTGTGACAAACTGCAGCAGCATCCAGAGGGTTCACACTGTGACAAATTTCAGCAGCATCCAGAGGGTTCACACTGTGATAAACTGCAGCAGCATCCAGAGGGTTCACACTGTGACAAATTTCAGCAGCATCTAGAGGGTTCACACTGTGACTAACTGCAGCAGTATCCAGAGGGATCACACTGTGACAAATTTCAGCAGCATCCAGAGGGTTCACACTGTGACAAACTGCAGCAGCATCCAGAGGGTTCACACTGTGACAAACTGCAGCAGCATCCACAGGATTCACACTGTGTCAAACTGCAGCAGCATCTAGAGGATTCACACTGTGACAAACTGCAGCAGCATCCAGAGTGTTCACACTGTGACAAATTGCAGCAGCATCCACAGGGTTCACACTGTGACAAACTGCAGCAGCATCCAGAGGGTTCACACTGTGACGAACTGCAGCAGCATCCAGAGGATTCACACTGTCACAAACTGCAGCAGCATCCAGAGGGCTCACACACTGTGACAATCTGCAGCAGCATCCAGAGGGTCCACACTGTGACAAACTGCAGCAGCATCCAGAGGGTTCACACTGTGACAAATTGCAGCAGCAGCCAGAGGGTTCACACTGTGACAAACTGCAGCAGCATCCAGAGGGTTCACACTGTGACAAATTGCAGCATCCAGAGGGTTCACACTGTGACAAACTGCAGCAGCATCCACAGGGTTCACTCTGTGTCAAACTGCAGCAGCATCCAGAGGATTCACACTGTGACATACTGCAGCAGCATCCAGAGTGTTCACACTGTGACAAACTGCAGCAGCATCCAGAGGGTTCACACTGTGACAAACTGCAGCAACATCCAGAGGGTTCACACTGTGACGAACTGCAGCAGCATCCAGAGGATTCACACTGTCACAAACTGCAGCAGCATCCAGAGGGCTCACACACTGTGACAATCTGCAGCAGCATCCACAGGGTTCACATTGTGACAAACTGCAGCAGCATCCAGAGGGTTCACACTGTGACAAACTGCAGCAGCATCCAGAGGGTTCACACTGTGACAAATTGCAGCAGCAGCCAGAGGGTTCACACTGTGACAAACTGCAGCAGCATCCAGAGGTTTCACACTGTGATACACAGCGGCAGCATCGAGAGGGTTCACAAGTGACAACCTGCAGCAGCATCCAGAGGGTTCACACTGTGACAAACTGCAGCACTATCCAGAGAGTTCACACTGTGATAAACTGCAGCAGCATCCAGAGGTTTCACACACTGTGACAAACTGCAGCAGCATCCAGAGGGTTCACACACTGTGAAAAACTGCAGAAGTATCCAGAGAGTTCACACTGTGACAAACTGCAGCAGCATCCACAGGGTTCACACTGTGTGAAACTGCAGCAGCATCCAGATGATTCACACTGTGACAAACTGCAGCAGCATCCAGAGTGTTCACACTGTGACAAACTGCAGCAGCATCCAGAGGGTTCACACTGTGACAAATTTCAGCAGCATCCAGAGGGTTCACACTGTGATAAACTGCAGCAGCATCCAGAGGGTTCACACTGTGACAAATTTCAGCAGCATCTAGAGGGTTCACACTGTGACTAACTGCAGCAGCATCCAGAGGGTTCACACTGTGACAAATTTCAGCAGCATCCAGAGGGTTCACACTGTGACAAATTTCATCAGCATCCAGAGGGTTCACACTGTGACAAACTGCAGCAGCATCTAGAGGATTCACACTGTGACAAACTGCAGCAGCATCCAGAGTGTTCACACTGTGACAAACTGCAGCAGCATCCACAGGGTTCACACTGTGTCAAACTGCAGCAGCATCCAGAGGATTCACACTGTGACAAACTGCAGCAGCATCCAGAGTGTTCACACTGTGACAAACTGCAGCAGCATCCAGAGGGTTCACACTGTGACAAATTTCAGCAGCATCCAGAGGCTTCACACTGTGATAAACTGCAGCAGCATCCAGAGGGTTCACACTGATACAAATTTCAGCAGCATCTAGAGGGTTCACACTGTGACTAACTGCAGCAGCATCCAGAGGGATCACACTGTGACAAATTTCAGCAGCATCCAGAGGGTTCACACTGTGACAATCTGCAGCAGCATCCAGAGGGTTCACACTGTGACAAACTGCAGCAGCATCCACAGGATTCACACTGTGTCAAACTGCAGCAGCATCGAGAGGATTCACACTGTGACAAACTGCAGCAGCATCCAGAGTGTTCACACTGTGACAAATTGCAGCAGCATCCAGAGGGTTCACACTGTGACAAACTGCAGCAGCATCCAGAGGGTTCACACTGTGACGAACTGCAGCAGCATCCAGAGGATTCACACTGTCACAAACTGCAGCAGCATCCAGAGGGCTCACACACTGTGACAATCTGCAGCAGCATCCAGAGGGTTCACACTGTGACAAACTGCAGCAGCATCCAGAGGGTTCACACTGTGACAAATTGCAGCAGCAGCCAGAGGGTTCACACTGTGACAAACTGCAGCAGCATCCAGAGGGTTCACACTGTGACAAATTGCAGCATCCAGAGGGTTCACACTGTGACAAACTGCAGCAGCATCCACAGGGTTCACACTGTGTCAAACTGCAGCAGCATCCATAGGATTCACACTGTGACATACTGCAGCAGCATCCAGAGTGTTCACACTGTGACAAACTGCAGCAGCATCCAGAGGGTTCACACTGTGACAAACTGCAGCAGCATCCAGAGGGTTCACACTGTGACGAACTGCAGCAGCATCCAGAGGATTCACACTGTCACAAACTGCAGCAGCATCCAGAGGGCTCACACACTGTGACAATCTGCAGCAGCATCCACAGGGTTCACATTGTGACAAACTGCAGCAGCATCCAGAGGGTTCACACTGTGACAAACTGCAGCAGCATCCAGAGGGTTCACACTGTGACAAATTGCAGCAGCAGCCAGAGGGTTCACACTGTGACAAACTGCAGCAGCATCCAGAGGGTTCACACTGTGATAAACAGCGGCAGCATCGAGAGGGTTCACAAGTGACAACCTGCAGCAGCATCCAGAGGGTTCACACTGTGACAAACTGCAGCAGCATCCAGAGGGTTCACACAGTGACAAACTGCAGCACCATCCAGCGGGTTCACACTGTGACAAATTGCAGCAGCATCCAGAGGGTTCACACTGTGACAAACTGCAGCAGCATCCAGAGGGTTCACACTGTGACAAATTGCAGCAGCATCCAGAAGGTTCACACTGTGACAAACCACAGGAGCATCCAGAGGGTTCACACTGTGACAAACTGCAGCAGCATCCAGAGGGTTCACACTGTGGCAAACTGCAGCAGTATCCAGAGAGTTCACACTGTGACAAACCGCAGGAGCATCCAGAGGGTTCACACTGTGACAAACTGCAGCAGCACCCAGAGGGTTCACACTGTGACAAACTGGAGCAGCAGCCAGAGGGTTCCCACTGTGACAAACTGCAGCAGCATCCAGAGGGTTCACACTGTGACAGACTGCAGCAGCATCCAGAGGGTTCACACTGTGACAAACTGCAGCAGCATCCAAAGGGTTCACACTGTGACAAACTGCAGCAGCATCCAGAAGGTACGCACTGTGACAAACTGCAGCAGCATCCACTGGGTTCACACTGTGACAAACTGCAGCAGCGTCCAGAGGGTTCACACTGTGACAAACTGCAGCAGCATCCAGAGGGTTCACACTGTGACAAATTGCAGCAGCATCCAGAGGGTTCACAATGTGACAAAGTGGAACGGCATCCAGAGAGTTTGCACTGTGACAAACTGCAGCAGCATCCAGAGGGTTCACACTGTGACAAACTGCAGCAGCATCCAGAGGGTTCACATTGTGACAAACTGCAGCAGCATCCAGAGGGTTCACATGCTGTCACAAACTACAGCAGCATCCAGAGGGTTCACACACTGACAAACTGCAGCAGCATCCAGAGGGTTCACACTGTGACAAACTGCAGGAGCATCCAGAGGTTTCACACTGTGACAAACTGCAGCAGCATCCAGAGGGTTCACACTGTGACAAACTGCAGCAGCATCCAGAGGGTTCACACTGTGACAAATTGCAGCAGCATCCAGAGGGTTCGCACTGTGACAAAGTTCAGCAGCATCCAGAGGGTTCACACTGTGACAAACTGCAGCAGAATCCAGTGGATTCACACACTGTGACAAACTGCAGCAGCATCCAGAGGGTTCACACTGTGACAAACTGCAGCAGCATCCAGAGGGTTCACACTGTGACAAACTGCAGCAGCATCCAGAGGGTTCACACTGTGACAAATTGCAGCAGCATCCAGAGGGTTCACACTGTCACAAACTGCAGCAGCATCCAGAGGGTTCACACACTGTGACAGACTGTAGCAGCATCCAGAGGGTTCACACTGTGATAAACTGCAGCAGCATCCAGAGGGTTCACACTGTGACAAACTGCAGCAGCATCCAGAGGGTTCACACTGTGCCACACTGCAGCAGCATCCAGAGGGTTCCCACTGTGACAAACTGCAGCAGCATCCAGAGGGTTTACACTGTGACAAACTGCAGCAGCATCCTGAGTGTTCGCACACTGTGATAAACTGCAGCAGCATCCCGAGGTTTCACACACTGTGACAAACTGCAGCAGCATCCAGAGGGTTCACACTGTGACAAATTGCAGCATCCAGAGGGTTCACACTGTGACAAACTGCAGCAGCATCCACAGGGTTCACACTGTGTCAAACTACAGCAGCATCCATAGGATTCACACTGTGACATACTGCAGCATCATCCAGAGTGTTCACAGTGTGACAAACTGCAGCAGCATCCAGAGGGTTCACACTGTGACAAACTGCAGCAGCATCCAGAGGGTTCACACTGTGACGAACTGCAGCAGCATCCAGAGGATTCACACTGTCACAAACTGCAGCAGCATCCAGAGGGCTCACACACTGTGACAATCTGCAGCAGCATCCACAGGGTTCACATTGTGACAAACTGCAGCAGCATCCAGAGGGTTCACACTGTGACAAACTGCAGCAGCATCCAGAGGGTTCACACTGTGACAAATTGCAGCAGCAGCCAGAGGGTTCACACTGTGACAAACTGCAGCAGCATCCAGAGGGTTCACACTGTGATAAACAGCGGCAGCATCGAGAGGGTTCACAAGTGACAACCTGCAGCATTATCCAGAGGGTTCACACTGTGACAAACTGCAGCAGCATCCAGAGGGTTCACACAGTGACAAACTGCAGCACCATCCAGCGGGTTCACACTGTGACAAACTGCAGCAGCATCCACAGGGTTCACACTGTGTCAAACTGCAGCAGCATCCATAGGATTCACACTGTGACATACTGCAGCAGCATCCAGAGTGTTCACACTGTGACAAACTGCAGCAGAATCCAGAGGGTTCACACTGTGACAAACTGCAGCAGCATCCAGAGGGTTCACACTGTGACGAACTGCAGCAGCATCCAGAGGATTCACACTGTCACAATCTGCAGCAGCATCCAGAGGGCTCACACACTGTGACAATCTGCAGCAGCATCCACAGGGTTCACATTGTGACAAACTGCAGCAGCATCCAGAGGGTTCACACTGTGACAAACTGCAGCAGCATCCAGAGGGTTCACACTGTGACAAATTGCAGCAGCAGCCAGAGGGTTCACACTGTGACAAACTGCAGCAGCATCCAGAGGGTTCACACTGTGATAAACAGCGGCAGCATCGAGAGGGTTCACAAGTGACAACCTGCAGCAGCATCCAGAGGGTTCACACTGTGACAAACTGCAGCAGCATCCAGAGGGTTCACACAGTGACAAACTGCAGCACCATCCAGCGGGTTCACACTATGACAAATTGCAGCAGCATCCAGAGGGTTCACACTGTGACAAACTGCAGCAGCATCCAGAGGGTTCACACTGTGACAAATTGCAGCAGCATCCAGAGGGTTCACACTGTGACAAACCACAGGAGCATCCAGAGGGTTCACACTGTGACAAACTGCAGCAGCATCCAGAGGGTTCACACTGTGGCAAACTGCAGCAGTATCCAGAGAGTTCACACTGTGACAAACCGCAGGAGCATCCAGAGGGTTCACACTGTGACAAACTGCAGCAGCACCCAGAGGGTTCACACTGTGACAAACTGGAGCAGCAGCCAGAGGGTTCCCACTGTGACAAACTGCAGCAGCATCCAGAGGGTTCACACTGTGACAGACTGCAGCAGCATCCAGAGGGTTCACACTGTGACAAACTGCAGCAGCATCCAAAGGGTTCACACTGTGACAAACTGCAGCAGCATCCAGAGGGTACGCACAGTGACAAACTGCAGCAGCATCCACTGGGTTCACACTGTGACAAACTGCAGCAGCGTCCAGAGGGTTCACACTGTGACAAACTGCAGCAGCATCCAGAGGGTTCACACTGTGACAAATTGCAGCAGCATCCAGAGGGTTCACAATGTGACAAAGTGGAACGGCATCCAGAGAGTTTGCACTGTGACAAACTGCAGCAGCATCCAGAGGGTTCACACTGTGACAAACTGCAGCAGCATCCAGAGGGTTCACATTGTGACAAACTGCAGCAGCATCCAGAGGGTTCACATGCTGTCACAAACTACAGCAGCATCCAGAGGGTTCACACACTGACAAACTGCAGCAGCATCCAGAGGGTTCAGACTGTGACAAACTGCAGGAGCATCCAGAGGTTTCACACTGTGACAAACTGCAGCAGCATCCAGAGGGTTCACACTGTGACAAACTGCAGCAGCATCCAGAGGGTTCACACTGTGACAAATTGCAGCAGCATCCAGAGGGTTCGCACTGTGACAAAGTGCAGCAGCATCCAGAGGGTTCACACTGTGACAAACTGCAGCAGAATCCAGAGGATTCACACACTGTGACAAACTGCAGCAGCATCCAGAGGGTTCACACTGTGACAAACTGCAGCAGCATCCAGAGGGTTCACACTGTGACAAACTGCAGCAGCATCCAGAGGGTTCACACTGTGACAAATTGCAGCAGCATCCAGAGGGTTCACACTGTCACAAACTGCAGCAGCATCCAGAGGGTTCACACACTGTGACAGACTGTAGCAGCATCCAGAGGGTTCACACTGTGATAAACTGCAGCAGCATCCAGAGGGTTCACACTGTGACAAACTGCAGCAGCATCCAGAGGGTTCACACTGTGCCACACTGCAGCAGCATCCAGAGGGTTCCCACTGTGACAAACTGCAGCAGCATCCAGAGGGTTCACACTGTGACAAACTGCAGCAGCATCCTGAGTGTTCGCACACTGTGATAAACTGCAGCAGCATCCCGAGGTTTCACACACTGTGACAAACTGCAGCAGTATCCAGAGAGTTCACATTGTGATAAACTGCAGCAGCATCCAGAGGTTTCACACACTGTGACAAACTGCAGCAGTATCCAGAGAGTTCACACTGTGATAAACTGCAGCAGCATCCAGAGGTTTCACACACTGTGACAAACTGCAGCAGTATCCAGAGAGTTCACACTGTGATAAACTGCAGCAGCATCCAGAGGTTTCACACACTGTGACAAACTGCAGCAGTATCCAGAGAGTTCACACGGTGATAAACTGCAGCAGCATCCAGAGGTTTCACACACTGTGACAAACTGCAGCAGTATCCAGAGAGTTCACACTGTGACAAACTGCAGCAGCATCCACAGGGTTCACACTGTGTCAAACTGCAGCAGCATCCAGAGGATTCACACTGTGACAAACTGCAGCAGCATCCAGAGTGTTCACACTGTGACAAACTGCAGCAGCATCCAGAGGGTTCACACTGTGACAAATTTCAGCAGCATCCAGAGGGTTCACACTGTGACAAACTGCAGCAGCATCCAGAGGGTTCACACTGTGACAAACTGCAGCAGCATCCAGAGGGTTCACACTGTGACAAATTTCAGCAGCATCTAGAGGGTTCACACTGTGACAAACTGCAGTAGCATCCAGAGGGTACACACTGTGACAAACTGCAGCAGCTTCCAGAGGGTTCACACTGTGATAAACTGCAGCAGCATCCAGAGGGTTCACACTGTGACAAACAGCAGCAGCATCCAGAGGGTTCACACTGTGATAAACTGCAGCAGCATCCAGAGGGTTCACACTGTGACAAACTGCAGCAGCATCCAGAGGGTTCACACTGTGACAAATTGCAGCAGCATCCAGAGGGTTCACACTGTGACAAACTGCAGCAGCATCCAGAGGGTTCACACTGTGACAAATTGCAGCAGCATCCAGAGGGTTCACAATGTGACAAAGTGGAACGGCATCCAGAGAGTTTGCACTGTGACAAACTGCAGCAGCATCCAGAGGGTTCACACTGTGACAAACTGCAGCAGCATCCAGAGGGTTCACATTGTGACAAACTGCAGCAGCATCCAGAGGGTTCACATGCTGTCACAAACTACAGCAGCATCCAGAGGGTTCACACACTGACAAACTGCAGCAGCATCCAGAGGGTTCAGACTGTGACAAACTGCAGGAGCATCCAGAGGTTTCACACTGTGACAAACTGCAGCAGCATCCAGAGGGTTCACACTGTGACAAACTGCAGCAGCATCCAGAGGGTTCACACTGTGACAAATTGCAGCAGCATCCAGAGGGTTCGCACTGTGACAAAGTGCAGCAGCATCCAGAGGGTTCACACTGTGACAAACTGCAGCAGAATCCAGAGGATTCACACACTGTGACAAACTGCAGCAGCATCCAGAGGGTTCACACTGTGACAAACTGCAGCAGCATCCAGAGGGTTCACACTGTGACAAACTGCAGCAGCATCCAGAGGGTTCACACTGTGACAAATTGCAGCAGCATCCAGAGGGTTCACACTGTCACAAACTGCAGCAGCATCCAGAGGGTTCACACACTGTGACAGACTGTAGCAGCATCCAGAGGGTTCACACTGTGATAAACTGCAGCAGCATCCAGAGGGTTCACACTGTGACAAACTGCAGCAGCATCCAGAGGGTTCACACTGTGCCACACTGCAGCAGCATCCAGAGGGTTCCCACTGTGACAAACTGCAGCAGCATCCAGAGGGTTCACACTGTGACAAACTGCAGCAGCATCCTGAGTGTTCGCACACTGTGATAAACTGCAGCAGCATCCCGAGGTTTCACACACTGTGACAAACTGCAGCAGTATCCAGAGAGTTCACATTGTGATAAACTGCAGCAGCATCCAGAGGTTTCACACACTGTGACAAACTGCAGCAGTATCCAGAGAGTTCACACTGTGATAAACTGCAGCAGCATCCAGAGGTTTCACACACTGTGACAAACTGCAGCAGTATCCAGAGAGTTCACACTGTGATAAACTGCAGCAGCATCCAGAGGTTTCACACACTGTGACAAACTGCAGCAGTATCCAGAGAGTTCACACGGTGATAAACTGCAGCAGCATCCAGAGGTTTCACACACTGTGACAAACTGCAGCAGTATCCAGAGAGTTCACACTGTGACAAACTGCAGCAGCATCCACAGGGTTCACACTGTGTCAAACTGCAGCAGCATCCAGAGGATTCACACTGTGACAAACTGCAGCAGCATCCAGAGTGTTCACACTGTGACAAACTGCAGCAGCATCCAGAGGGTTCACACTGTGACAAATTTCAGCAGCATCCAGAGGGTTCACACTGTGACAAACTGCAGCAGCATCCAGAGGGTTCACACTGTGACAAACTGCAGCAGCATCCAGAGGGTTCACACTGTGACAAATTTCAGCAGCATCTAGAGGGTTCACACTGTGACAAACTGCAGTAGCATCCAGAGGGTACACACTGTGACAAACTGCAGCAGCTTCCAGAGGGTTCACACTGTGATAAACTGCAGCAGCATCCAGAGGGTTCACACTGTGACAAACAGCAGCAGCATCCAGAGGGTTCACACTGTGATAAACTGCAGCAGCATCCAGAGGGTTCACACTGTGACAAACTGCAGCAGCATCCAGAGGGTTCACACTGTGACAAATTGCAGCAGCATCCAGAGGGTTCACACTGTCACAAACTGCAGCAGCATCCAGAGGGTTCACACACTGTGACAAACTGCAGCAGCATCCAGAGGGTTCACACTGTGACAAACTGCAGCAGCATCCAGAGTGTTCACACTGTGCCAAACTGCAGCAGCATCCAGAGGGTTCCCACTGTGACAGACTGCAGCAGCATCCAGAGGGTTCACACTGTGACAAACTGCAGCAGCATCCTGAGTGTTCGCACACTGTGATAAACTGCAGCAGCATCCAGAGGTTTCACACACTGTGACAAACTGCAGCAGTATCCAGAGAGTTCACACTGTGATAAACTGCAGCAGCATCCAGAGGTTTCACACACTGTGACAAACTGCAGCAGTATCCAGAGAGATCACACTGTGATAAACTGCAGCAGCATCCAGATGTTTCACACACTGTGATAAACTGCAGCAGTATCCAGAGATTTCACACTGTGATAAACTGCAGCAGCATCCAGAGGTTTCACATTGTGACAATCTGCAGCAGTATCCAGAGAGTTCACACTGTGATAAACTGCAGCAGCATCCAGAGGGTTCACACTGTGACAAACTGCAGCAGTATCCAGAGAGTTCACACTGTGATAAACTGCAGCAGCATCCAGAGGTTTCACACACTGTGACAAACTGCAGCAGCATCCAGAGGGTTCACACACTGTGACAAACTGCAGCAGTATCCAGAGAGTTCACACTGTGACAAACTGCAGCAGCATCCACAGGGTTCACACTGTGTCAAACTGCAGCAGCATCCAGAGGATTCACACTGTGACAAACTGCAGCAGCATCCAGAGGGTTCACACTGTGACAAACTGCAGCAGCATCCAGAGGATTCACATTGTGACAAACTGCAGCAGCATCCAGAGTGTTCACACTGTGACAAACTGCAGCAGCATCCAGAGGGTTCACACTGTGACAAATTTCAGCAGCATCCAGAGGGTTCACACTGTGATAAACTGCAGCAGCATCCATAGGGTTCACACTGTGACAAATTTCAGCAGCATCTAGAGGGTTCACACTGTGACAAACTGCAGCAGCATCCAGAGGGTTCACACTGTGACAAATTTCAGCAGCATCCAGAGGGTTCACACTGTGACAAACTGCAGCAGCATCCAGAGGGTTCACACTGTGACAAACTGCAGCAGCATCCACAGGGTTCACACTGTGTCAAACTGCAGCAGCATCCAGAGGATTCACACTGTGACAAACTGCAGCAGCATCCAGAGTGTTCACACTTTGACAAACTGCAGCAGCATCCAGAGGGTTCACACTGTGACAAACTGCAGCAGCATCCAGAGGGTTCACACTGTGACGAACTGCAGCAGCATCCAGAGGATTCACACTGTCACAAACTGCAGCAGCATCCAGAGAGCTCACACACTGTGACAATCTGAAGCAGCATCCACAGGGTTCACATTGTGACAAACTGCAGCAGCATCCAGAGGGTTCACACTGTGACAAACTGCAGCAGCATCCAGAGGGTTCACACTGTGCCAAATTGCAGCAGCAGCCAGAGGGTTCACACTGTGACAAACTGCAGCAGCATCCAGAGGGTTCACACTGTGACAAATTGCAGCAGCAGCCAGAGGGTTCACACTGTGACAAACTGCAGCAGCATCCAGAGGGTTCACACACTGTGAAAAACTGCAGCAGCATCCAGTGGGTTCACACTGTGACAAATTGCAGCAGCATCCAGAGGGTTCACACTGTGACAAACTGCAGCAGCATCAGAGGGTTCACACTGTGACAAACAGTGGCAGCATCGAGAGGGTTCACATGTGACAACCTGCAGCAGCATCCAGAGGGTTCACACTGTGACAAACTGCAGCAGCATCCAGAGGGTTCACACAGTGACAAACTGCAGCACCATCCAGCGGGTTCACACTGTGACAAATTGCAGCAGCATCCAGAGGGTTCACACTGTGACAAACTGCAGCAGCATCCAGAGGGGTCACACTGTGACAAATTGCAGCAGCATCCAGAGGGTTCACACTGTGACAAACTGCAGCACCATCCAGCGGTTTCACACTGTGACAAATTGCAGCAGCATCCAGAGGGTTCACACTGTGACAAACAGCAGGAGCATCCAGAGGGTTCACACTGTGACAAACTGCAGCAGCATCCAGAGGGTTCACACTGTCGCAAACTGCAGCAGCATCCAGAGTGTTCACACTGTGACAAACTGCAGGAGCATCCAAAGGGTTCACACTGTGACAAACTGCAGCAGCATCCAGAGGGTACGCACTGTGACAAACTGCAGCAGCATCCACTGGGTTCACACTGTGACAAACTACAGCAGCGTCCAGAGGGTTCACACTGTGACAAACTGTAGCAGCATGCAGAGGGTTCACACTGTGACAAATTGCAGCAGCATCCAGAGGGTTCACACTGTGACAAAGTGGAGCGGCATCCAGAGGGTTTGCACTGTGACAAACTGCAGCAGCATCCAGAGGGTTCACACACTGAGACAAACTGCAGCAGCATCCAGAGGATTCACACTGTGACAAACTGCAGCAGCATCCAGATGGTTCACACTGTGACAAATTGCAGCAGCATCCAGAGGGTTCGCACTGTGACAAAGTGCAGCAGCATCCAGAGGGTTCACACTGTGACAAACTGCAGCAGAATCCAGAGGATTCACACACTGTGACAAACTGCAGCAGCATCCAGAGGTTTCACACTGTGACAAACTGCAGCAGCATCCAGAGGGTTCACATTGTGACAAACTGCAGCAGCATCCAGAGGGTTCACACTGTGACAAACTGCAGCAGCATCCAGAGGGTTCACACTGTGACAAACTACAGCAGCATCCAGAGGGTTCACACACTGACAAACTGCAGCAGCATCCAGAGGGTTCAGACTGTGACAAACTGCAGGAGCATCCAGAGGGTTCACACTGTGACAAACTGCAGCAGCATCGAGAGGGTTCACACTGTGACAAACTGCACCAGCATCCAGAGGGTTCACACTGTGACAAATTGCAGCAGCATCCAGAGGGTTCGCACTGTGACAAAGTGCAGCAGCATCTAGGGGGTTCACACTGTGACAAACTGCAGCAGAATCCAGAGGATTCACACTGTGACAAACTGCAGCAGCATCCAGAGGGTTCACAATGGGACAAACTGCAGCAGCATCCAGAGGGTTCACACACTGTGACAAAGTGCAGCAGCATCCAGAGGGTTCACACACTGACCAACTGCAGCAGCATCCAGAGGGTTCAGACTGTGACAAACTGCAGCAGCATCCAGAGGGTTCACACTGTGACAAATTTCAGCAGCATCCGGAGGGTTCACACTGTGACAAACTGCAGCAGCATCCAGAGGGTTCACACTGTGACAAACTGCAGCAGCATCCACAGGGTTCACACTGTGTCAAACTGCAGCAGCGTCCAGAGGATTCACACTGTGACAAACTGCAGCAGCATCCAGAGTGTTCACACTGTGACAAACTGCAGCAGCATCCAGAGGGTTCACACTGTGACAAACTGCAGCAGCATCCAGAGGGTTCACACTGTGACGAACTGCAGCAGCATCCAGAGGATTCACACTGTCACAAACTGCAGCAGCATCCAGAGAGCTCACACACTGTGACAATCTGCAGCAGCATCCACAGGGTTCACATTGTGACAAACTGCAGCAGCATCCAGAGGGTTCACACTGTGACAAACTGCAGCAGCATCCAGAGGGTTCACACTGTGCCAAATTGCAGCAGCAGCCAGAGGGTTCACACTGTGACAAACTGCAGCAGCATCCAGAGGGTTCACACTGTGACAAATTGCAGCAGCAGCCAGAGGGTTCACACTGTGACAAACTGCAGCAGCATCCAGAGGGTTCACACACTGTGAAACTGCAGCAGCTTCCAGTGGGTTCACACTGTGACAAATTGCAGCAGCATCCAGAGGGTTCACACTGTGACAAGCTGCAGCAGCATCAGAGGGTTCACACTGTGACAAACAGTGGCAGCATCGAGAGGGTTCACATGTGACAACCTGCAGCAGCATCCAGAGGGTTCACACTGTGACAAACTGCAGCAGCATCCAGAGGGTTCACACAGTGACAAACTGCAGCACCATCCAGCGGGTTCACACTGTGACAAATTGCAGCAGCATCCAGAGGGTTAACACTGTGACAAACTGCAGCAGCATTCAGAGAGTTCACACTGTGACAAATTGCAGCAGCATCCAGAGGGTTCACACTGTGACAAACTGCAGCACCATCCAGCGGGTTCACACTGTGACAAATTGCAGCAGCATCCAGAGGGTTCACACTGTGACAAACCGCAGGAGCATCCAGAGGGTTCACACTGTGACAAACTGCAGCAGCATCCAGAGGGTTCACACTGTCGCAAACTGCAGCAGCATCCAGAGTGTTCACACTGTGACAAACTGCAGGAGCATCCAGAGGGTTCACACTGTGACAAACTGCAGCAGCACCCAGAGGGTTCACACTGTGACAAACTGGAGCAGCATCCAGAGGGTTCCCACTGTGACAAACTGCAGCAGCATCCAGAGGGTTCACACTGTGACAGACTGCAGCATCATCCAGAGGGTTCACACTGTGACAAACTGCAGCAGCATCCAAAGGGTTCACACTGTGACAAACTGCAGCAGCATCCAGAGGGTACGCACTGTGACAAACTGCAGCAGCATCCACTGGGTTCACACTGTGACAAACTACAGCAGCGTCCAGAGGGTTCACACTGTGACAAACTGTAGCAGCATGCAGAGGGTTCACACTGTGACAAATTGCAGCAGCATCCAGAGGGTTCACACTGTGACAAAGTGGAGCGGCATCCAGAGGGTTTGCACTGTGACAAACTGCAGCAGCATCCAGAGGGTTCACACACTGAGACAAACTGCAGCAGCATCCAGAGGATTCACACTGTGACAAACTGCAGCAGCATCCAGAAGGTTCACACTGTGACAAATTGCAGCAGCATCCAGAGGGTTCGCACTGTGACAAAGTGCAGCAGCATCCAGAGGGTTCACACTGTGACAAACTGCAGCAGAATCCAGAGGATTCACACACTGTGACAAACTGCAGCAGCATCCAGAGGTTTCACACTGTGACGAACTGCAGCAGCATCCAGAGGGTTCACATTGTGACAAACTGCAGCAGCATCCAGAGGGTTCACACTGTGACAAACTGCAGCAGCATCCAGAGGGTTCACACTGTGACAAACTACAGCAGCATCCAGAGGGTTCACACACTGACAAACTGCAGCAGCATCAAGAGGGTTCAGACTGTGACAAACTGCAGGCGCATCCAGAGGGTTCACACTGTGACAAACTGCAGCAGCATCGAGAGGGTTCACACTGTGACAAACTGCACCAGCATCCAGAGGGTTCACACTGTGACAAATTGCAGCAGCATCCAGAGGGTTCGCACTGTGACAAAGTGCAGCAGCATCCAGGGGGTTCACACTGTGACAAACTGCAGCAGAATCCAGAGGATTCACACTGTGACAAACTGCAGCAGCATCCAGAGGGTTCACAATGTGACAAACTGCAGCAGCATCCAGAGGGTTCACACACTGTGACAAAGTGCAGCAGCATCCAGAGGGTTCACACAATGACCAACTGCAGCAGCATCCAGAGGGTTCAGACTGTGACAAACTGCAGCAGCATCCAGCGGGTTCACACTGTGACAAATTTCAGCAGCATCCAGAGGGTTCACACTGTGACAAACTGCAGCAGCATCCAGAGGGTTCACACTGTGACAAACTGCAGCAGCATCCACAGGGTTCACACTGTGTCAAACTGCAGCAGCATCCAGAGGATTCACACTGTGACAAACTGCAGCAGCATCCAGAGTGTTCACACTGGGACAAACTGCAGCAGCATCCAGAGGGTTCACACTGTGACAAACTGCAGCAGCATCCAGAGGGTTCACACTGTGACGAACTGCAGCAGCATCCAGAGGATTCACACTGTCACAAACTGCAGCAGCATCCAGAGAGCTCACACACTGTGACAATCTGCAGCAGCATCCACAGGGTTCACATTGTGACAAACTGCAGCAGCATCCAGAGGGTTCACACTGTGACAAATTGCAGCAGCATCCAAAGGGTTCACACTGTGACAAACTGCAGCAGCATCCAGAGGGTTCACACTGTGACAAATTGCAGCAGCATCCAGAGGGTTCACACTGTGACAAACTGCAGCACCATCCAGCGGGTTCACACTGTGACAAATTGCAGCAGCATCCAGAGGGTTCACACTGTGACAAACCGCAGGAGCATCCAGAGGGTTCACACTGTGACAAACTGCAGCAGCATCCAGAGGGTTCACACTGTCGCAAACTGCAGCAGCATCCAGAGTGTTCACACTGTGACAAACTGCAGGAGCATCCAGAGGGTTCACACTGTGACAAACTGCAGCAGCACCCAGAGGGTTCACACTGTGACAAACTGGAGCAGCATCCAGAGGGTTCCCACTGTGACAAACTGCAGCAGCATCCAGAGGGTTCACACTGTGACAGACTGCAGCAGCATCCAGAGGGTTCACACTGTGACAAACTGCAGCAGCATCCAAAGGGTTCACACTGTGACAAACTGCAGCAGCATCCAGAGGGTACGCACTGTGACAAACTGCAGCAGCATCCACTGGGTTCACAGGGTGACAAACTACAGCAGCGTCCAGAGGGTTCACACTGTGACAAACTGTAGCAGCATGCAGAGGGTTCACACTGTGACAAATTGCAGCAGCATCCAGAGGGTTCACACTGTGACAAAGTGGAGCGGCATCCAGAGGGTTTGCACTGTGACAAACTGCAGCAGCATCCAGAGGGTTCACACACTGAGACAAACTGCAGCAGCATCCAGAGGATTCACACTGTGACAAACTGCAGCAGCATCCAGAAGGTTCACACTGTGACAAATTGCAGCAGCATCCAGAGGGTTCGCACTGTGACAAAGTGCAGCAGCATCCAGAGGGTTCACACTGTGACAAACTGCAGCAGAATCCAGAGGATTCACACACTGTGACAAACTGCAGCAGCATCCAGAGGTTTCACACTGTGACAAACTGCAGCAGCATCCAGAGGGTTCACATTGTGACAAACTGCAGCAGCATCCAGAGGGTTCACACTGTGACAAACTGCAGCAGCATCCAGAGGGTTCACACTGTGACAAACTACAGCAGCATCCAGAGGGTTCACACACTGACAAACTGCAGCAGCATCCAGAGGGTTCAGACTGTGACAAACTGCAGGAGCATCCAGAGGGTTCACACTGTGACAAACTGCAGCAGCATCGAGAGGGTTCACACTGTGACAAACTGCACCAGCATCCAGAGGGTTCACACTGTGACAAATTGCAGCAGCATCCAGAGGGTTCGCACTGTGACAAAGTGCAGCAGCATCCAGGGGGTTCACACTGTGACAAACTGCAGCAGAATCCAGAGGATTCACACTGTGACAAACTGCAGCAGCATCCAGAGGGTTCACAATGTGACAAACTGCAGCAGCATCCAGAGGGTTCACACACTGTGACAAAGTGCAGCAGCATCCAGAGGGTTCACACACTGACAAACTGCAGCAGCATCCAGAGGGTTCAGACTGTGACAAACTGCAGCAGCATCCAGAGGGTTCACACTGTGACAAATTTCAGCAGCATCCAGAGGGTTCACACTGTGACAAACTGCAGCAGCATCCAGAGGGTTCACACTGTGACAAACTGCAGCAGCATCCACAGGGTTCACACTGTGTCAAACTGCAGCAGCATCCAGAGGATTCACACTGTGACAAACTGCAGCAGCATCCAGAGTGTTCACACTGTGACAAACTGCAGCAGCATCCAGAGGGTTCACACTGTGACAAACTGCAGCAGCATCCAGAGGGTTCACACTGTGACGAACTGCAGCAGCATCCAGAGGATTCACACTGTCACAAACTGCAGCAGCATCCAGAGAGCTCACACACTGTGACAATCTGCAGCAGCATCCACAGGGTTCACATTGTGACAAACTGCAGCAGCATCCAGAGGGTTCACACTGTGACAAACTGCAGCAGCATCCAGAGGGTTCACACTGTGCCAAATTGCAGCAGCAGCCAGAGGGTTCACACTGTGACAAACTGCAGCAGCATCCAGAGGGTTCACACTGTGACAAATTGCAGCAGCAGCCAGAGGGTTCACACTGTGACAAACTGCAGCAGCATCCAGAGGGTTCACACACTGTGAAAAACTGCAGCAGCATCCAGAGGGTTCACACTGTGACAAATTGCAGCAGCATCCAGAGGGTTCACACTGTGACAAACTGCAGCAGCATCAGAGGGTTCACACTGTGACAAACAGTGGCAGCATCGAGAGGGTTCACATGTGACAACCTGCAGCAGCATCCAGAGGGTTAACACTGTGACAAACTGCAGCAGCATCCAGAGGGTTCACACAGTGACAAACTGCAGCACCATCCAGCGGGTTCACACTGTGACAAATTGCAGCAGCATCCAGAGGGTTCACACTGTGACAAACTGCAGCAGCATCCAGAGGGTTCACACTGTGACAAATTGCAGCAGCATCCAGAGGGTTCACACTGTGACAAACTGCAGCAGCATCCAGCGGGTTCACACTGTGACAAATTGCAGCAGCATCCAGAGGGTTCACACTGTGACAAACCGCAGGAGCATCCAGAGGGTTCACACTGTGACAAACTGCAGCAGCATCCAGAGGGTTCACACTGTCGCAAACTGCAGCAGCATCCAGAGTGTTCACACTGTGACAAACTGCAGGAGCATCCAGAGGGTTCACACTGTGACAAACTGCAGCAGCACCCAGAGGGTTCACACTGTGACAAACTGGAGCAGCATCCAGAGGGTTCCCACTGTGACAAACTGCACCAGCATCCAGAGGGTTCACACTGTGACAGACTGCAGCAGCATCCAGAGGGTTCACACTGTGACAAACTGCAGCAGCATCCAGAGGGTTCACACACTGTGACAAAGTGCAGCAGCATCCAGAGGGTTCACACAATGACCAACTGCAGCAGCATCCAGAGGGTTCAGACTGTGACAAACTGCAGCAGCATCCAGAGGGTTCACACTGTGACAAATTTCAGCAGCATCCAGAGGGTTCACACTGTGTCAAACTGCAGCAGCATCCAGAGGGTTCACACTGTGACAAACTGCAGCAGCATCCACAGGGTTCACACTGTGTCAAACTGCAGCAGCATCCAGAGGATTCACACAGTGACAAACTGCAGCAGCATCCAGAGTGTTCACACTGTGTCAAACTGCAGCAGCATCCAGAGGGTTCACACTGTGACAAACTGCAGCAGCATCCAGAGGGTTCACACTGTGACGAACTGCAGCAGCATCCAGAGGATTCACACTGTCACAAACTGCAGCAGCATCCAGAGAGCTCACACACTGTGACAATCTGCAGCAGCATCCACAGGGTTCACATTGTGACAAACTGCAGCAGCATCCAGAGGGTTCACACTGTGACAAATTGCAGCAGCATCCAAAGGGTTCACACTGTGACAAACTGCAGCAGCATCCAGAGGGTTCACACTGTGACAAATTGCAGCAGCATCCAGAGGGTTCACACTGTGACAAACTGCAGCACCATCCAGCGGGTTCACACTGTGACAAATTGCAGCAGCATCCAGAGGGTTCACACTGTGACAAACCGCAGGAGCATCCAGAGGGTTCACACTGTGACAAACTGCAGCAGCATCCAGAGGGTTCACACTGTCGCAAACTGCAGCAGCATCCAGAGTGTTCACACTGTGACAAACTGCAGGAGCATCCAGAGGGTTCACACTGTGACAAACTGCAGCAGCACCCAGAGGGTTCACACTGTGACAAACTGGAGCAGCATCCAGAGGGTTCCCACTGTGACAAACTGCAGCAGCATCCAGAGGGTTCACACTGTGACAGACTGCAGCAGCATCCAGAGGGTTCACACTGTGACAAACTGCAGCAGCATCCAAAGTGTTCACACTGTGACAAACTGCAGCAGCATCCAGAGGGTACGCACTGTGACAAACTGCAGCAGCATCCACTGGGTTCACAGGGTGACAAACTACAGCAGCGTCCAGAGGGTTCACACTGTGACAAACTGTAGCAGCATGCAGAGGGTTCACACTGTGACAAATTGCAGCAGCATCCAGAGGGTTCACACTGTGACAAAGTGGAGCGGCATCCAGAGGGTTTGCACTGTGACAAACTGCAGCAGCATCCAGAGGGTTCACACACTGAGACAAACTGCAGCAGCATCCAGAGGATTCACACTGTGACAAACTGCAGCAGCATCCAGAAGGTTCACACTGTGACAAATTGCAGCAGCATCCAGAGGGTTCGCACTGTGACAAAGTGCAGCAGCATCCAGAGGGTTCACACTGTGACAAACTGCAGCAGAATCCAGAGGATTCACACACTGTGACAAACTGCAGCAGCATCCAGAGGTTTCACACTGTGACAAACTGCAGCAGCATCCAGAGGGTTCACATTGTGACAAACTGCAGCAGCATCCAGAGGGTTCACACTGTGACAAACTGCAGCAGCATCCAGAGGGTTCACACTGTGACAAACTACAGCAGCATCCAGAGGGTTCACACACTGACAAACTGCAGCAGCATCCAGAGGGTTCAGACTGTGACAAACTGCAGGAGCATCCAGAGGGTTCACACTGTGACAAACTGCAGCAGCATCGAGAGGGTTCACACTGTGACAAACTGCACCAGCATCCAGAGGGTTCACACTGTGACAAATTGCAGCAGCATCCAGAGGGTTCGCACTGTGACAAAGTGCAGCAGCATCCAGGGGGTTCACACTGTGACAAACTGCAGCAGAATCCAGAGGATTCACACTGTGACAAACTGCAGCAGCATCCAGAGGGTTCACAATGTGACAAACTGCAGCAGCATCCAGAGGGTTCACACACTGTGACAAAGTGCAGCAGCATCCAGAGGGTTCACACACTGACAAACTGCAGCAGCATCCAGAGGGTTCAGACTGTGACAACCTGCAGCAGCATCCAGAGGGTTCACACTGTGACAAATTTCAGCAGCATCCAGAGGGTTCACACTGTGACAAACTGCAGCAGCATCCAGAGGGTTCACACTGTGACAAACTGCAGCAGCATCCACAGGGTTCACACTGTGTCAAACTGCAGCAGCATCCAGAGGATTCACACTGTGACAAACTGCAGCAGCATCCAGAGTGTTCACACTGTGACAAACTGCAGCAGCATCCAGAGGGTTCACACTGTGACAACCTGCAGCAGCATCCAGAGGGTTCACACTGTGACGAACTGCAGCAGCATCCAGAGGATTCACACTGTCACAAACTGCAGCAGCATCCAGAGAGCTCACACACTGTGACAATCTGCAGCAGCATCCACAGGGTTCACATTGTGACAAACTGCAGCAGCATCCAGAGGGTTCACACTGTGACAAACTGCAGCAGCATCCAGAGGGTTCACACTGTGCCAAATTGCAGCAGCAGCCAGAGGGTTCACACTGTGACAAACTGCAGCAGCATCCAGAGGGTTCACACTGTGACAAATTGCAGCAGCAGCCAGAGGGTTCACACTGTGACAAACTGCAGCAGCATCCAGAGGGTTCACACACTGTGAAAAACTGCAGCAGCATCCAGAGGGTTCACACTGTGACAAATTGCAGCAGCATCCAGAGGGTTCACACTGTGACAAACTGCAGCAGCATCAGAGGGTTCACACTGTGACAAATAGTGGCAGCATCGAGAGGGTTCACATGTGACAACCTGCAGCAGCATCCAGAGGGTTAACACTGTGACAAACTGCAGCAGCATCCAGAGGGTTCACACAGTGACAAACTGCAGCACCATCCAGCGGGTTCACACTGTGACAAATTGCAGCAGCATCGAGAGGGTTCACACTGTGACAAACTGCAGCAGCATCCAGAGGGTTCACACTGTGACAAATTGCAGCAGCATCCAGAGGGTTCACACTGTGAGAAACTGCAGCACCATCCAGCGGGTTCACACTGTGACAAATTGCAGCAGCATCCAGAGGGTTCACACTGTGACAAACCGCAGGAGCATCCAGAGGGTTCACACTGTGACAAACTGCAGCAGCATCCAGAGGGTTCACACTGTCGCAAACTGCAGCAGCATCCAGAGTGTTCACACTGTGACAAACTGCAGGAGCATCCAGAGGGTTCACACTGTGACAAACTGCAGCAGCACCCAGAGGGTTCACACTGTGACAAACTGGAGCAGCATCCAGAGGGTTCCCACTGTGACAAACTGCAGCAGCATCCAGAGGGTTCACACTGTGACAGACTGCAGCAGCATCCAGAGGGTTCACACTGTGACAAACTGCAGCAGCATCCAAAGGGTTCACACTGTGACAAACTGCAGCAGCATCCAGAGGGTACGCACTGTGACAAACTGCAGCAGCATCCACTGGGTTCACACTGTGACAAACTACAGCAGCGTCCAGAGGGTTCACACTGTGACAAACTGTAGCAGCATGCAGAGGGTTCACACTGTGACAAATTGCAGCAGCATCCAGAGTGTTCACACTGTGACAAAGTGGAGCGGCATCCAGAGGGTTTGCACTGTGACAAACTGCAGCAGCATCCAGAGGGTTCCCACACTGAGACAAACTGCAGCAGCATCCAGAGGATTCACACTGTGACAAACTGCAGCAGCATCCAGAAGGTTCACACTGTGACAAATTGCAGCAGCATCCAGAGGGTTCGCACTGTGACAAAGTGCAGCAGCATCCAGAGGGTTCACACTGTGACAAACTGCAGCAGAATCCAGAGGATTCACACACTGTGACAAACTGCAGCAGCATCCAGAGGTTTCACACTGTGACAAACTGCAGCAGCATCCAGAGGGTTCACATTGTGACAAACGGCAGCAGCATCCAGAGGGTTCACACTGTGACAAACTGCAGCAGCATCCAGAGGGTTCACACTGTGACAAACTACAGCAGCATCCAGAGGGTTCACACACTGACAAACTGCAGCAGCATCCAGAGGGTTCAGACTGTGACAAACTGCAGGAGCATCCAGAGGGTTCACACTGTGACAAACTGCAGCAGCATCGAGAGGGTTCACACTGTGACAAACTGCACCAGCATCCAGAGGGTTCGCACTGTGACAAATTGCAGCAGCATCCAGAGGGTTCGCACTGTGACAAAGTGCAGCAGCATCCAGGGGGTTCACACTGTGACAAACTGCAGCAGAATCCAGAGGATTCACACTGTGACAAACTGCAGCAGCATCCAGAGGGTTCACAATGTGACAAACTGCAGCAGCATCCAGAGGGTTCACACACTGTGACAAACTGCAGCAGCATCCAGAGGGTTCACACACTGACAAACTGCAGCAGCATCCAGAGGGTTCAGACTGTGACAAACTGCAGTAGCATCCAGAGGGTTCACACACTGTGACAAACTGCAGGAGCATCTAGAGGGTTCACACTGTGACAAACTGCAGCATCATCCACAGGGTTCACACTGTGTCAAACTGCAGCAGCATCCAGAGGTTTCACACTGTGACATACTGCAGCAGGATCCAGAGGGTTCACACTGTGACAAACTGCAGCAGCATCCAGAGGGTTCACACGGTGACAAACTGCAGCAACATCCACAGTGTTCACACTGTGTCAAACTGCAGCAGCATCCAGAGGATTCACACTGTGACAAACTGCAGCAGCATCCAGAGTGTTCACACTGTGACAAACTGCAGCAGCAACCAGAGTGTTCACACACAGTGACAAACTGCAGCAGCATCCAGAGGGTTCACAGTGTGACAATCTGCAGCAGCATCCACAGGGTTCACAATGTGACAAACTGCAGCAGCATCCAGAGGGTTCACACTGTGACAATCTGCAGCAGCATCCAGGGGGTTCACACACTGTGACAATCTGCAGCAGCATCCAGAGGGTTCACACTGTGACAAACTGCAGCAGCGTCCAGAGGGTTCACACACTGTGACAACCTGCAGCAGCATCCAGAGGGTTCACACTGTGACAAACTGCAGCAGCATCCAGAGGGTTCCCACAGTGACAAATTGCAGCAGCATCCAGAGGGTTCACACTGTGACAAACTGCATCAGCATCCAGAGGGTTCACACTGTGACAAACTGCAGCAGCAGCAGAGGGTTCACACTGTGACAAACTGCAGCAGCATCCAGAGGGTTCACACAGTGACAAATTGCAGCAGCATCCACTGGGTTCACACTGTGACAAACTGCAGCAGCATCCAGAGGGATCATACTGTGACACACTGCAGCTACATCCAGAGGGTTCCCACTGTGACAAACTGCAGCAGCATCCAGAGGGTTCACACTGTGACAAACTGCAGCATCATCCAGAGACTTTGCACTGAGACAAACTGCAGCAGGATCCAGAGAGTTCACACTGTGATAAACTGCAGCAGCATCCAGAGGGTTCACACTGTGACAAACTGCAGCAGCATCCAGAGGGTTCACAAACTGTGACAAACTGCAGCAGCATCCAGTGGATTCACACTGTCACAAACTGCAACAGCATCCAGAGGGTTCACACACTGTGACGAACTGCAGCAACATCCAGAGTGTTGACACTGTCATAAACTGCAGAAGCATCTAGAGGGTTCACACTGTGACAAACTGCAGCAGCATCCAGAGGGGTCACAGTCCGTGACAAACTGCAGCAGCAACCAGAGGGTTCGCACTGTGACGAACTGCAGCAGTATCCAGAGGGTTCACACTGTGACAAACTACAGCTGCATCCAGAGTGTTCACACTGTGACAAACTGCAGCAGCATCCAGAGGGTTCACACTGGGAACAACTGCAGCAGCATCCAGAGGGTTCACACTGTGACAAACTGCAGCAGCATCCACTGGGTTCACACTGTGACAAACTGCAGCAGCGTCCAGAGGGTTCGCAGACTGTGACAAACTGCAGCAGCATCCAGAGGGTTCACATTGTGACAAACTGCAGCAGCATCCAGAGGGTTCACACTGTGACATACTGCAGCAGGATCCAGAGGGTTCACACTGTGACAAACTGCAGCAGCATCCAGAGGGTTCACACGGTGACAAACTGCAGCAACATCCACAGTGTTCACACTGTGTCAAACTGCAGCAGCATCCAGAGGATTCACACTGTGACAAACTGCAGCAGCATCCAGAGTGTTCACACTGTGACAAACTGCAGCAGCAACCAGAGTGTTCACACACAGTGACAAACTGCAGCAGCATCCAGAGGGTTCACAGTGTGACAATCTGCAGCAGCATCCACAGGGTTCACAATGTGACAAACTGCAGCAGCATCCAGAGGGTTCACACTGTGACAATCTGCAGCAGCATCCAGGGGGTTCACACACTGTGACAATCTGCAGCAGCATCCAGAGGGTTCACACTGTGACAAACTGCAGCAGCGTCCAGAGGGTTCACACACTGTGACAACCTGCAGCAGCATCCAGAGGGTTCACACTGTGACAAACTGCAGCAGCATCCAGAGGGTTCCCACAGTGACAAATTGCAGCAGCATCCAGAGGGTTCACACTGTGACAAACTGCATCAGCATCCAGAGGGTTCACACTGTGACAAACTGCAGCAGCAGCAGAGGGTTCACACTGTGACAAACTGCAGCAGCATCCAGAGGGTTCACACAGTGACAAATTGCAGCAGCATCCACTGGGTTCACACTGTGACAAACTGCAGCAGCATCCAGAGGGATCATACTGTGACACACTGCAGCTACATCCAGAGGGTTCCCACTGTGACAAACTGCAGCAGCATCCAGAGGGTTCACACTGTGACAAACTGCAGCATCATCCAGAGACTTTGCACTGAGACAAACTGCAGCAGGATCCAGAGAGTTCACACTGTGATAAACTGCAGCAGCATCCAGAGGGTTCACACTGTGACAAACTGCAGCAGCATCCAGAGGGTTCACAAACTGTGACAAACTGCAGCAGCATCCAGTGGATTCACACTGTCACAAACTGCAACAGCATCCAGAGGGTTCACACACTGTGACGAACTGCAGCAACATCCAGAGTGTTGACACTGTCATAAACTGCAGAAGCATCTAGAGGGTTCACACTGTGACAAACTGCAGCAGCATCCAGAGGGGTCACAGTCCGTGACAAACTGCAGCAGCAACCAGAGGGTTCGCACTGTGACGAACTGCAGCAGTATCCAGAGGGTTCACACTGTGACAAACTACAGCTGCATCCAGAGTGTTCACACTGTGACAAACTGCAGCAGCATCCAGAGGGTTCACACTGGGAACAACTGCAGCAGCATCCAGAGGGTTCACACTGTGACAAACTGCAGCAGCATCCACTGGGTTCACACTGTGACAAACTGCAGCAGCGTCCAGAGGGTTCGCAGACTGTGACAAACTGCAGCAGCATCCAGAGGGTTCACATTGTGACAAACTGCAGCAACATCCAGAGTGTTCACACTGTCACAAACTGCAGAAGCATTCAGAGGGTTCACACTGTGAATAACTGCAGCAGCATCCAGAGGGTGCACACAGTGATAAACTGCTGCAGGCTCCAGAGTGTTCATACTGTGACAAACTGAGCAGCATCCAGAGGGATCACACTGTGACACACTGCAGCTGCATCCAGAGGGTTCCCACTGTGACAAACTGCAGCAGCATCCAGAGGGTTCACACTGTGACAAACTGCAGAAGCATCCAGAGAGTTCATACTGTGATAAACTGCAGCAGCATCCAGAGGGTTCACACTGTGACAAACTGCAGCAGCATCCAGATGATTCACACTGTGACAAACTGCAGCAGCATCCAGAGTGTTCACACTGTGACAAACTGCAGCAGCATCCAGAGGGTTCACACACTGTGACAAACTGCAGGAGCATCTAGAGGGTTCACACTGTGACAAACTGCAGCATCATCCACAGGGTTCACACTGTGTCAAACTGCAGCAGCATCCAGAGGGTTCACACTGTGACATACTGCAGCAGCATCCAGAGGGTTCACACTGTGACAAACTGCAGCAGCATCCAGAGGGTTCACACGGTGACAAACTGCAGCAACATCCACAGTGTTCACACTGTGTCAAACTGCAGCAGCATCCAGAGGATTCACACTGTGACAAACTGCAGCAGCATCCAGAGTGTTCACACTGTGACAAACTGCAGCAGCAACCAGAGTGTTCACACACAGTGACAAACTGCAGCAGCATCCAGAGGGTTCACAGTGTGACAATCTGCAGCAGCATCCACAGGGTTCACAATGTGACAAACTGCAGCAGCATCCAGAGGGTTCACACGGTGACAAACTGCAGCAACATCCACAGTGTTCACACTGTGTCAAACTGCAGCAGCATCCAGAGGATTCACACTGTGACAAACTGCAGCAGCATCCAGAGTGTTCACACTGTGACAAACTGCAGCAGCAACCAGAGTGTTCACACACAGTGACAAACTGCAGCAGCATCCAGAGGGTTCACAGTGTGACAATCTGCAGCAGCATCCACAGGGTTCACAATGTGACAAACTGCAGCAGCATCCAGAGGGTTCACACTGTGACAATCTGCAGCAGCATCCAGGGGGTTCACACACTGTGACAATCTGCAGCAGCATCCAGAGGGTTCACACTGTGACAAACTGCAGCAGCGTCCAGAGGGTTCACACACTGTGACAACCTGCAGCAGCATCCAGAGGGTTCACACTGTGACAAACTGCAGCAGCATCCAGAGGGTTCCCACAGTGACAAATTGCAGCAGCATCCAGAGGGTTCACACTGTGACAAACTGCATCAGCATCCAGAGGGTTCACACTGTGACAAACTGCAGCAGCAGCAGAGGGTTCACACTGTGACAAACTGCAGCAGCATCCAGAGGGTTCACACAGTGACAAATTGCAGCAGCATCCACTGGGTTCACACTGTGACAAACTGCAGCAGCATCCAGAGGGATCATACTGTGACACACTGCAGCTACATCCAGAGGGTTCCCACTGTGACAAACTGCAGCAGCATCCAGAGGGTTCACACTGTGACAAACTGCAGCATCATCCAGAGACTTTGCACTGAGACAAACTGCAGCAGGATCCAGAGAGTTCACACTGTGATAAACTGCAGCAGCATCCAGAGGGTTCACACTGTGACAAACTGCAGCAGCATCCAGAGGGTTCACAAACTGTGACAAACTGCAGCAGCATCCAGTGGATTCACACTGTCACAAACTGCAACAGCATCCAGAGGGTTCACACACTGTGACGAACTGCAGCAACATCCAGAGTGTTGACACTGTCATAAACTGCAGAAGCATCTAGAGGTTTCACACTGTGACAAACTGCAGCAGCATCCAGAGGGGTCACAGTCCGTGACAAACTGCAGCAGCAACCAGAGGGTTCGCACTGTGACGAACTGCAGCAGTATCCAGAGGGTTCACACTGTGACAAACTACAGCTGCATCCAGAGTGTTCACACTGTGACAAACTGCAGCAGCATCCAGAGGGTTCACACTGTGACACACTGCTGCTGCATCCAGAGGGTTCACACTGTGACAAACTGCAGCAGCATCCAGAGGGTTCACACTGTGAAAAACTGCAGCAGCATCCAGAGGGTTCACACTGTGACAAACTGCAGCAGCATCCAGAGGGTTCACACTGGGAACAACTGCAGCAGCATCCAGAGGGTTCACACTGTGACAAACTGCAGCAGCATCCACTGGGTTCACACTGTGACAAACTGCAGCAGCGTCCAGAGGGTTCGCAGACTGTGACAAACTGCAGCAGCATCCAGAGGGTTCACATTGTGACAAACTGCAGCAACATCCAGAGTGTTCACACTGTCACAAACTGCAGAAGCATTCAGAGGGTTCACACTGTGAATAACTGCAGCAGCATCCAGAGGGTGCACACAGTGATAAACTGCTGCAGGCTCCAGAGTGTTCATACTGTGACAAACTGAGCAGCATCCAGAGGGATCACACTGTGACACACTGCAGCTGCATCCAGAGGGTTCCCACTGTGACAAACTGCAGCAGCATCCAGAGGGTTCACACTGTGACAAACTGCAGAAGCATCCAGAGAGTTCATACTGTGATAAACTGCAGCAGCATCCAGAGGGTTCACACTGTGACAAACTGCAGCAGCATCCAGATGATTCACACTGTGACAAACTGCAGCAGCATCCAGAGTGTTCACACTGTGACAAACTGCAGCAGCATCCAGAGGGTTCACACACTGTGACAAACTGCAGGCCATCTAGAGAGTTCACACTGTGACAAACTGCAGCATCATCCACAGGGTTCACACTGTGTCAAACTGCAGCAGCATCCAGAGGGTTCACACTGTGACATACTGCAGCAGCATCCAGAGGGTTCACACTGTGACAAACTGCAGCAGCATCCAGAGGGTTCACACGGTGACAAACTGCAGCAACATCCACAGTGTTCACACTGTGTCAAACTGCAGCAGCATCCAGAGGATTCACACTGTGACAAACTGCAGCAGCATCCAGAGGGTTCACACTGTGACAAACTGCAGCAGCAACCAGAGTGTTCACACACAGTGACAAACTGCAGCAGCATCCAGAGGGTTCACAGTGTGACAATCTGCAGCAGCATCCACAGGGTTCACATTGTGACAACCTGCAGCAGCATCCAGAGGGTTCACACTGTGACAATCTGCAGCAGCATCCAGGGGGTTCACACACTGTGACAACCTGCAGCAGCATCCAGAGGGTTCACACTGTGACAAACTGCAGCAGCGTCCAGAGGGTTCACACACTGTGACAACCTGCAGCAGCATCCAGAGGGTTCAAACTGTGAAAAGCTGCAGCAGCATCCAGAGGGTTCCCACAGTGACAAATTGCAGCAGCATCCAGAGGGTTCACACTGTGACAAACTGCATCAGCATCCAGAGGGTTCACACTGTGACAAACTGCAGCAGCATCAGAGGGTTCACACTGTGACAAACTGCAGCAGCATCCAGAGGGTTCACACAGTGACAAATTGCAGCAGCATCCACTGGGTTCACACTGTGACAAACTGCAGCAGCATCCAGAGGGATCATACTGTGACACACTGCAGCTACATCCAGAGGGTTCCCACTGTGACAAACTGCAGCAGCATCCAGAGGGTTCACACTGTGACAAACTGCAGCATCATCCAGAGACTTTGCACTGAGACAAACTGCAGCAGGATCCAGAGAGTTCACACTGTGATAAACTGCAGCAGCATCCAGAGGGTTCACACTGTGACAAACTGCAGCAGCATCCAGAGGGTTCACAAACTGTGACAAACTGCAGCAGCATCCAGTGGATTCCCACTGTCACAAACTGCAATAGCATCCAGAGGGTTCACACACTGTGACGAACTGCAGCAACATCCAGAGTGTTCACACTGTCACAAACTGCAGAAGCATCTAGAGGGTTCACACTGTGACAAACTGCAGCAGCATCCAGAGGGGACACAGGCCGTGACAAACTGCAGCAGCAACCAGAGGGTTCGCACTGTGACGAACTGCAGCAGTATCCAGAGGGTTCACACTGTGACAAACTACAGCTGCATCCAGAGTGTTCACACTGTGACAAACTGCAGCAGCATCCAGAGGGTTCACACTGTGACACACTGCTGCTGCATCCAGAGGGTTCACACTGTGACAAACTGCAGCAGCATCCAGAGGGTTCACACTGTGAAAAACTGCAGCAGCATCCAGAGGGTTCACACTGTGACAAACTGCAGCAGCATCCAGAGGGTTCACACTGGGAACAACTGCAGCAGCATCCAGAGGGTTCACACTGTGACAAACTGCAGCAGCATCCACTGGGTTCACACTGTGACAAACTGCAGCAGCGTCCAGAGGGTTCGCAGACTGTGACAAACTGCAGCAGCATCCAGAGGGTTCACATTGTGACAAACTGCAGCAACATCCAGAGTGTTCACACTGTCACAAACTGCAGAAGCATTCAGAGGGTTCACACTGTGAATAACTGCAGCAGCATCCAGAGGGTGCACACTGTGATAAACTGCTGCAGGCTCCAGAGTGTTCACACAGTGACAAACTGCATCAGTACCCAGAGTGTTCACACTGTGACAAACTGAGCAGCATCCAGAGGGATCACACTGTGACACACTGCAGCTGCATCCAGAGGGTTCCCACTGTGACAAACTGCAGCAGCATCCAGAGGGTTCACACTGTGACAAACTGCAGAAGCATCCAGAGAGTTCATACTGTGACAAACTGCAGCAGCATCCAGAGGGTTCACACTGTGACAAACTGCAGCAGCATCCAGATGATTCACACTGTGACAAACTGCAGCAGCATCCAGAGTGTTCACACTGTGACAAACTGCAGCAGCATCCAGAGGGTTCACACACTGTGACAAACTGCAGCAGCATCCAGAGGGTTCACACTGTGACAAACTGCAGCAGCATCCAGAGGGGTCACAGGCCATGACAAACTGCAGCAGCAACCAGAGGGTTCGCACTGTGACGAACTGCAGCAGTATCCAGAGGGTTCACACTGTGACAAATTACAGCAGCATCCAGAGTGTTCACACTGTGACAAACTGCAGCAGCATCCAGAGGGTTCACACTGTGACACACTGCTGCTGCATCCAGAGGGTTCACACTGTGACAAACTGCAGCAGCATCCAGAGGGTTCACACTGTGACAAACTGCAGCTTCATCCAGAGACTTTGCACTGAGACAAACTGCAGCAGGATCCAGAGAGTTCACACTGTGATAAACTGCAGCAGCATCCAGAGGGTTCACACTGTGACAAACTGCAGCAGCATCCAGAGGGTTCACAAACTGAGACAAACTGCAGCAGCATCCAGTGGATTCACACTGTCACAAACAGCAACAGCATCCAGAGGGTTCACACACTGTGACGAACTGCAGCAACATCCAGAGTGTTCACACTGTCACAAACTGCAGAAGCATCGAGAGGGTTCACACTGTGACAAACTGCAGCAGCATCCAGAGGGGTCACAGGCCGTGACAAACTGCAGCAGCAACCAGAGGGTTCGCACTGTGACGAACTGCAGCAGTATCCAGAGGGTTCACACTGTGACAAACTACAGCTGCATCCAGAGTGTTCACACTCTGACAAACTGCAGCAGCATCCAGAGGGTTCACACTGTGACACACTGCTGCTGCATCCAGAGGGTTCACACTGTGACAAACTGCAGCAGCATCCAGAGGGTTCACACTGTGAAAAACTGGAGCAGCATCCAGAGGGTTCACACTGTGACAAACTGCAGCAGCATCCAGAGGGTTCACACAGTGACAAATTGCAGCAGCATCCACTGGGTTCACACTGTGACAAACTGCAGCAGCATCCAGAGGGATCATACTGTGACACACTGCAGCTACATCCAGAGGGTTCCCACTGTGACAAACTGCAGCAGCATCCAGAGGGTTCACACTGTGACAAACTGCAGCATCATCCAGAGACTTTGCACTGAGACAAACTGCAGCAGGATCCAGAGAGTTCACACTGTGATAAACTGCAGCAGCATCCAGAGGGTTCACACTGTGACAAACTGCAGCAGCATCCAGAGGGTTCACAAACTGTGACAAACTGCAGCAGCATCCAGTGGATTCCCACTGTCACAAACTGCAATAGCATCCAGAGGGTTCACACACTGTGACGAACTGCAGCAACATCCAGAGTGTTCACACTGTCACAAACTGCAGAAGCATCTAGAGGGTTCACACTGTGACAAACTGCAGCAGCATCCAGAGGGGACACAGGCCGTGACAAACTGCAGCAGCAACCAGAGGGTTCGCACTGTGACGAACTGCAGCAGTATCCAGAGGGTTCACACTGTGACAAACTACAGCTGCATCCAGAGTGTTCACACTGTGACAAACTGCAGCAGCATCCAGAGGGTTCACACTGTGACACACTGCTGCTGCATCCAGAGGGTTCACACTGTGACAAACTGCAGCAGCATCCAGAGGGTTCACACTGTGAAAAACTGCAGCAGCATCCAGAGGGTTCACACTGTGACAAACTGCAGCAGCATCCAGAGGGTTCACACTGGGAACAACTGCAGCAGCATCCAGAGGGTTCACACTGTGACAAACTGCAGCAGCATCCACTGGGTTCACACTGTGACAAACTGCAGCAGCGTCCAGAGGGTTCGCAGACTGTGACAAACTGCAGCAGCATCCAGAGGGTTCACATTGTGACAAACTGCAGCAACATCCAGAGTGTTCACACTGTCACAAACTGCAGAAGCATTCAGAGGGTTCACACTGTGAATAACTGCAGCAGCATCCAGAGGGTGCACACTGTGATAAACTGCTGCAGGCTCCAGAGTGTTCACACAGTGACAAACTGCATCAGTACCCAGAGTGTTCACACTGTGACAAACTGAGCAGCATCCAGAGGGATCACACTGTGACACACTGCAGCTGCATCCAGAGGGTTCCCACTGTGACAAACTGCAGCAGCATCCAGAGGGTTCACACTGTGACAAACTGCAGAAGCATCCAGAGAGTTCATACTGTGACAAACTGCAGCAGCATCCAGAGGGTTCACACTGTGACAAACTGCAGCAGCATCCAGATGATTCACACTGTGACAAACTGCAGCAGCATCCAGAGTGTTCACACTGTGACAAACTGCAGCAGCATCCAGAGGGTTCACACACTGTGACAAACTGCAGCAGCATCCAGAGGGTTCACACTGTGACAAACTGCAGCAGCATCCAGAGGGGTCACAGGCCATGACAAACTGCAGCAGCAACCAGAGGGTTCGCACTGTGACGAACTGCAGCAGTATCCAGAGGGTTCACACTGTGACAAATTACAGCAGCATCCAGAGTGTTCACACTGTGACAAACTGCAGCAGCATCCAGAGGGTTCACACTGTGACACACTGCTGCTGCATCCAGAGGGTTCACACTGTGACAAACTGCAGCAGCATCCAGAGGGTTCACACTGTGACAAACTGCAGCTTCATCCAGAGACTTTGCACTGAGACAAACTGCAGCAGGATCCAGAGAGTTCACACTGTGATAAACTGCAGCAGCATCCAGAGGGTTCACACTGTGACAAACTGCAGCAGCATCCAGAGGGTTCACAAACTGAGACAAACTGCAGCAGCATCCAGTGGATTCACACTGTCACAAACAGCAACAGCATCCAGAGGGTTCACACACTGTGACGAACTGCAGCAACATCCAGAGTGTTCACACTGTCACAAACTGCAGAAGCATCGAGAGGGTTCACACTGTGACAAACTGCAGCAGCATCCAGAGGGGTCACAGGCCGTGACAAACTGCAGCAGCAACCAGAGGGTTCGCACTGTGACGAACTGCAGCAGTATCCAGAGGGTTCACACTGTGACAAACTACAGCTGCATCCAGAGTGTTCACACTCTGACAAACTGCAGCAGCATCCAGAGGGTTCACACTGTGACACACTGCTGCTGCATCCAGAGGGTTCACACTGTGACAAACTGCAGCAGCATCCAGAGGGTTCACACTGTGAAAAACTGGAGCAGCATCCAGAGGGTTCACACTGTGACAAACTGCAGCAGCATCCAGAGGGTTCACAGTGGGAACAACTGCAGTAGCATCCAGAGGGTTCACACTGTGACAAACTGCAGCAGCATCCACTGGGTTCACACTGTGACAAACTGGAGCAGCGTCCAGAGGGTCTTAAGGATCAACAAGGGCATTTATGTGCAGAGCCACAAGAGTTGGGTGAGATCCTGAATGAATATTTCTCATCGGTATTCACGGTGGAGAAAGGCATGGATGTTAGGAAACTAAGGGAAATAAATAGTGATGTCTTGAGAAGTGTGCATATTACAGAGGAGGAGGTGCTGGAAGTCTTAAAGCGCATCAAGGTAGATAAATCCCCGGGACCTGATGAAATGTATCCCAGGATGTTGTGGGAGGCTAGGGAGGAAATTGCGGGTCCCCTAACCAAGATATTTGAATCATCGGCAGCCACAGGTGAGGTGCCTGAAGATTGGAGAGTGGCGAATGTTGTGCCCTTGTTTAAGAAGGGCAGCAGGGAAAAGCCTGGGAACTACAGACCGGTGAGCCTAACGTCTGTAGTAGGTAAGTTGCTAGAAGGTATTCTGAGAGACAGGGTCTACAAGCATTTAGAGAGGCAAGGACTGATTCGGGGCAGTCAGCATGGCTTTGTGCGTGGAAAATCATGTCTCACAAATTTGATTGAGTTTTTTGAGGGAGTGACCAAGAAGGTAGATGAGGGTAGTGCAGTAGATGTTGTCTACATGGACTTTAGCAAAGCCTTTGACAAGGTACCGCATGGTAGGTTGTTGCAGAAGGTTAAAGCTCACGGGATCCAGGGTGAGGTTGCCAATTGGATTCAAAATTGGCTGGACGACAGAGTTGTAGAGGGTTGTTTTTCAAACTGGAGGCCTGTGACCAGTGGTGTGCCTCAGGGATCGGTGCTGGGTCCACTGTTATTTGTGATTTATATTAATGATTTGGATGAGAATTTAGGAGGCATGGTTAGTATGTTTGCAGATGACACCAAGATTGGTGGCATAGTGGATAGTGAAGAAGGTTATCTAGGATTGCAACGGGATCTTGATCAATTAGGCCAGTGGGCCGACGAATGGCAGATGGAGTTTAATTTAGATAAATGTGAGGTGATGCATTTTGGCAGATCGAATCAGGCCAGGACCTACTCAGTTAATGGTATGGCGTTGGGGAGAGTTATAGAACAAAGAGATCTAGGAGTACAGGTTCATAGCTCCTTGAAGGTGGAGTCGCAGGTGGACAGGGTGGTGAAGAAGGCATTCGGCATGCTTGGTTTCATTGGTCAGAACATTGAATATAGGAGTTGGGACGTCTTGTTGAAGTTGTACAAGACATTGGTACGGCCACACTTGGAATACTGTGTGCAGTTCTGGTCACCCTATTATAGAAAGGATATTATTAAACTAGAAAGAGTGCAGAAAAGATTTACTAGGATGTTGCCGGGACTTGATGGTTTGAGTTATAAGGAGAGGCTGGATAGACTGGGACTTTTTTCCCTGGAGCGTAGGAGGCTTAGGGGTGATCTTATAGAGGTCTATAAAATAATGAGGGGCATAGATAAGGTAGATAGTCAACATCTTTTCCCAAAGGTAGGGGAGTCTAAAACTAGAGGGCATAGGTTTAAGGTGAGAGGGGAGAGATTCAGAAGGGCCCAGAGGGGCAATTTCTTCACTCAGAGGGTAGTGAGTGTCTGGAATGGGCTGCCAGAGGTAGTAGTAGAAGCGGGTACAATTGTGTCTTTCAAAAAGCATTTAGATGGTTACATGGGTAAGATGGGTATAGAGGGTTATGGGCCAAGTGCGGGCAACTGGGACTAGCTTAATGGTAAAAAACTGGGCGGCATGGACTGGTTGGGCCGAAGGGCCTGTTTCCATGCTGTAAAATTCTATGATTCTATGATTCTAGGGTTCGCAGACTGTGACAAACTGCAGCAGCATCCAGAGGGTTCACACTGTGACAAACTGCAGCAACATCCAGAGTGTTCACACTGTCACAAACTGCAGAAGCATTCAGAGGGTTCACACTGTGAATAACTGCAGCAGCATCCAGAGGGTGTACACTGTGATAAACTGCAGCAGGCTCCAGAGTGTTCACACTGTGACAAACTGCATCAGTATCCAGAGTGTTCACACTGTGACAAACTGAGCAGCATCCAGAGGGATCACACTGTGACACACTGCAGCTGCATCCAGAGGGTTCCCACTGTGACAAACTGCAGCAGCATCCAGAGGGTTCACACTGTGACAAACTGCAGAAGCATCCAGAGAGTTCATACTGTGATAAACTGCAGCAGCATCCAGAGGGTTCACACTGTGACAAACTGCAGCAGCATCCAGATGATTCACACTGTGACAAACTGCAGCAGCATCCAGAGTGTTCACACTGTGACAAACTGCAGCAGCATCCAGAGGGTTCACACACTGTGACAAACTGCAGCAGCATCCAGAGGGTTCACACTGTGACAAACTGCAGCAGCATCCAGAGGGGTCACAGGCCATGACAAACTGCAGCAGCAACCAGAGGGTTCGCACTGTGATGAACTGCAGCAGTATCCAGAGGGTTCACACTGTGACAAACTACAGCAGCATCCAGAGTGTTCACACTGTGACAAACTGCAGCAGCATCCAGAGGGTTCACACTGTGACACATGCTGCTGCATCCAGAGGGTTCACATGTGACAAACTGCAGCAGCATCCAGAGGGTTCACACTGTGAAAAACCACAGCAGCATCCAGAGGGTTCACACTGTGACAAATTGCAGCAGCATCTAGGGGGTTCACACTGTGACAACTTGCAGCAGCATCCAGAGGGTTCACACTGTGACAAACTGCCGCAGCATCCAGGGGGTTCACACACTGTGACAAACTGCAGCTGCATCCAGAGGGTTCACAATGTGGCAAACTGCAGCAGCATCCAGAGGGTTCACACACTGTGACAAACTGCAGCAGCATCCAGAGGGTTCACACTGTGGCAAACTGCAGCAGCATCCAGAGGGTTCACACTGTGACAAACTGCAGCAGCATCCAGAGGGTGCACACTGTGACAAACTGCAGCAGCATCCAAAGGCGTCACACTGTGACAAACTGCAGCAGCATCCAGAGGGTTCGCACTGTGACAAATTGCAGCAGCACCCAGAGGGTTCACACTGTGACAAACTGCAGCAGCATTCAGAGGGTTCGCACTGTGACAAATTGCAGCAGCATTCAGCGGGTTCACACAGTGACAAACTGCAGCAGCATCCAGAGGGTTTGCACTGTGACAAATTGCAGCAGCACCCAGAGGGTTCACACTGTGACAAACTGCAGAAGCATCCAGAGGCTTCACACTGTGACAAACTGCAGCAGCATCCAGAGGGTTCACACTGTGACAAAGTGGAGCGGCATCCTGAGCGTTCACACTTTGACAAACTGCAGCAGCATTCAGAGGGTCCACACGGTGACAAACTGCAGCAGCACCCAGAGCGTTCACACTGTGACAAACTGCAGCAGCATCCAGAGGGTCCACACTGTGACAAACTGCAGCAGCATCCAGAGGGTTCACACTGTGACAAACTGCAGCAGCATCCAGAGGGTCCACACTGTGACAAACTGCAGCAGCATCCAGAGGGTTCACACTGTGACAAACTGCAGCAGCATCCAGAGGGTCCACACTGTGACAAACTGCAGCAGCATCCAGAGGGTTCACACTGTGACAAACTGCAGCAGCATCCAGAGGGTTCACACACTGTGACAAATTGCAACAGCATCCAGAGGGTTCACACTGTGACAAACAGCAGCAGCATCCAGAGGGTTCACACTGTGACAAATTGCAGCAGCACCCAGAGGGTTCACACTGTGACAAAGTGGAGCGGCGTCCTGAGGGTTTACACTGTGACAAACTGCAGCAGCATCCAGAGGGTCCACACTGTGACAAACTGCAGCAGCATCCAGAGGGTTCACACTGACACAAACTGCAGCAGCATCCAGAGGGTCCACACTGTGACAAACTGCAGCAGCTTCCAGAGGGTTCACACTGTGACAAACTGCAGCAGCATCCAGAGGGTTCACACTGTGACAAACTGCGGCAGCATCCAGAGGGTCCACACTGTGACAAACTGCAGCAGCATCCAGAGGGTTCACACTGTGACAAACTGCAGCAGCATCCAGAGGGTCCACACTGTGAAAAACTGCAGCAGCATCCAGAGGGTTCACACTGTGACAAACTGCAGCGGCATCCAGAGGGTTTGCACTGTGACAAACTGCAGCAGCATCCAGAGGGTTCACACACTGTGACAAACTGCAGCAGCATCCAGAGGGTTCACACTGTGACAAACTGCAGCAGCATTCAGAAGGTTCACACAGTGACAAACTGCAGCAGCATCCAGAGGGTTCACACTGTGACAAACTGCAGCGGCATCCAGAGGGTTTGAACTGTGACAAACTGCAGCAGCATCCAGAGGGTTCACACACTGTGACAAACGGCAGCAGAATCCAGAGGATTCACAGACTGTGACAAACTGCAGCAGCATCCAAAGGGTTCACACTGTGACAAACTGCAGCAGAATCCAGAGGATTCACACACTGTGACAAACTGCAGCAGCATCCAGAGGGTTAACACTGTGACAAACTGCAGCAGCATCCAGAGGATTCACAGATTGTCACAAACTGCAGCAGCATCAAGAGCGTTCACATTGTGACAAACTGCGGCAGCATCCAGAGGGATGACATTGTGACAAACTGCAGCAGCATCCAGAGGGTTCACATTGTGACAAACTGCAGCAGCATCCAGAGGGTTCACATTGTGACAAACTGCAGCAGCATCCAGAGGGTTCACACTGTGACACACTGCTGCTGCATCCAGAGGGTTCACACTGTGAAAAACTGCAGCAGCATCCAGAGGGTTCACACTGTGGAAAAACTGCAGCAGCATCCAGAGGGTTCACACTGTGAACAACTGCAGCAGCATCCAGAGGGTTCACACTGTGACAAACTGCAGCAGCATCCACTGGGTTCACACTGTGACAAACTGCAGCAGCATCCAGAGGGTTCACTTTGTGACAAACTGCAGCAACATCCAGAGTGTTCACACTGTCACAAACTGCATAAGCATTCAGAGGGTTCACACTGTGACAAACTGCAGCAGCATCCAGAGGGTTCACACTGTGACATACAGCAGCAGCATCCAGAGGATTCACACTGTGACAAACTGCAGCAGCAGCCAGAGTGTTCACACTGTCACAAACTGCATAAGCATTCAGAGGGTTCACACTGTGACAAACTGCAGCAGCATCCAGAGGGTTAACACTGTTACAAACTGCAGCAGCATCCAGAGGGTTCACACTGTGACAAACTGCAACGGCATCCAGAGGGTTCACAAACTGTGACAAACTGCAGCAGCATCGAGTGGATTCGCACTGTCACAAACTGCAACAGCATCCAGAGGGTTCACACACTGTGACGAACTGCAGCAACGTCCAGAGTGTTCACACTGTCACAAACTGCAGAAGCATCTAGAGGGTTCACACTGTGACAAACTGCAGCAGCATCCAGAGGGGTCACAGGCCATGACAAACTGCAGCAGCATCCAGAGGGTTCGCACTGTGACGAACTGCAGCAGTATCCAGAGGGTTCACAATGTGACAAACTACAGCAGCATCAAGAGTGTTCACACTGTGACAAACTGCAGCAGCATCCAGAGAGTTCACACTGTGACACACTGCTGCTGCATCCAGAGGGTTCACACTGTGACAAACTGCAGCAGCATCCAGAGGGTTCACACTGTGAAAAACCGCAGCAGCATCCAGAGGGTTCACACTGTGACAAACTGCAGCAGCATCCAGAGGGTTCACACTGTAAACAACTGCAGCAGCATCCAGAGGGTTCACACTGTGACAAACTGCAGCAGCATCCACTGGGTTCACACTGTGACAAACTGCAGCAGCATCCAGAGGGTTCGCAGACTGTGACAAACTGCAGCAGCATCCAGATGTTTCACATTGTGACAAACTGCAGCAACATCCAGAGTGTTCACACTGTCACAAACTGCAGAAGCATTCAGAGGGTTCACACTGTGACAAACTGCAGCAGCATCCAGAGGGTTCACAGACCATGACAAAATGCAGCAGCCTCCAGAGGGTTCACACTGTGACAAACTGCATCAGTATCCAGAGGGTTCACACTGTGACAAACTACAGCAGCATCCAGAGTGTTCACACTGTGACAAACTGCAGCAGCATCCAGAGGGATCACACTGTGACACACTGCAGCTGCATCCAGCGGGTTCCCACTGTGAAAAACTGCAGCAGCAGCCAGAGGGTTCTCACTGTGACAAACTGCAGCAGCATCAAGAGGGTTCACACTGTGAACAACAGCAGCAGCATCCAGAGGGTTCACACTGTGACAAACTGCAGCAGCATCCACTGGGTTCACACTGTGACAAACTGCAGCAGCATCCAGAGGCTTCACACTGTGACAAACTGCAGCAGCATCCAGAGGGTTCACACTGTGACAAACTGCAGCAGCATCCAGAGGGTTCACACACTGTGACAAATTGCAAAAGCATCCAGAGGGTTCACACTGTGACAAAAAGCAGCAGCACCCAGAGGGTTTACACTGACAAATTGCAGCAGCACACAGAGGGTTCACACTGTGCCAAAGTGGAGCGGCATCCTGAGGGTTCACACTGTGACAAACTGCAGCAGCATCCAGAGGGTCCACACTGTGACAAACTGCAGCAGCATCCAGAGGGTTCACACTGTGACAAACTGCAGCAGCATCCAGAGGGTCCACACTGTGACAAACTGCAGCAGCATCCAGAGGGTTCACACTGTGACAAACTGCAGCAGCATCCAGAGGGGTCACACTGTGACAAACTGCAGCAGCATCCAGAGGGTCCACACTGTGACAAACTGCAGCAGCATCCAGAGGGTTCACACTGTGACAAACTGCAGCAGCATCCAGAGGGTCCACACTGAGACAAACTGCAGCAGCATCCAGAGGGTTCACACTGTGACAAACAGCAGCAGCATACAGAGGGTTCACACTTTGACAAACTGCAGCAGCATCCAGAAGGTTCACACAGTGACAAACTGCAGCAGCATCCAGAGGGTTCACACTGTGACAAACTGCAGCGGCATCCAGAGGGTTTGCACTGTGACAAAGTGCAGCAGCATCCAGAGGGTTCACACACTGTGACAAACTGCAGCAGCATCCAGAGGATTCATACTGTGACAAACTGCAACAGCATCCAGAGGGTTCACACTGTGACAAACTGCAGCAGCATCCAGAGGGTTCACACTGTGACAAACTGCAGCTGAATCCAGAGGATTCACACACTGTGACAAACTGCAGCAGCATCCAGAGGGTTCACACTGTGACAAACTGCAGCAGAATCCAGAGGATTCACACACTGTGACAAACTGCAGCAGCATCCAGAGGATTCACACTGTGACAAACTGCAGCAGAATCCAGAGGATTCACACACTGTGACAAACTGCAGCAGCATCCAGAGGGTTAACACTGTGACAAACTGCAGCAGCATCCAGAGGATTCACAGATTGTCACAAACTGCAGCAGCATCAAGAGGGTTCACACTGTGACAAACTGCGGCAGCATCCAGAGGGTTCACACTGTGACAAACTGCAGCAGCATCCAGAGGGTTCACACACTGTGACAAATTGCAAAAGCATCCAGAGGGTTCACACTGTGACAAACAGCAGCAGCATCCAGAGGGTTCACACTGTGAAAAACTGCAGCAGCATCCAGAGGGTTCACACTGTGCCAAACTGCAGCAGCATCCAGAGGGTTCACACTGTGAACAACTGCAGCAGCATCCAGAGGGTTCACACTGTGACAAACTGCAGCAGCATCCACTGGGTTCACACTGTGACAAACTGCAGCAGCATCCAGAGGGTTCACTTTGTGACAAACTGCAGCAACATCCAGAGTGTTCACACTGTCACAAACTGCATAAGCATTCAGAGGGTTCACACTGTGACAAACTGCAGCAGCATCCAGAGGGTTCACACTGTGACAAACAGCAGCAGCATCCAGAGGATTCACACTGTGACAAACTGCCACAGCATCCAGAGTGTTCACACTGTCACAAACTGCATAAGCATTCAGAGGGTTCACACTGTGACAAACTGCAGCAGCATCCAGAGGGTTCACACACTGTGACAAACTGCAGCATCATCCAGAGGGTTCACACTGTGACAAACTGCAACGGCATCCAGAGGGTTCACAAACTGTGACAAACTGCAGCAGCATCGAGTGGATTCGCACTGTCACAAACTGCAACAGCATCCAGAGGGTTCACACACTGTGACGAACTGCAGCAACATCCAGAGTGTTCACACTGTCACAAACTGCATAAGCATTCAGAGGGTTCACACTGTGACAAACTGCAGCAGCATCCAGAGGGTTCACACTGTGACAAACAGCAGCAGCATCCAGAGGTTTCACACTGTGACAAACTGCAGCAGCAACCAGAGGGTTCGCACTGTGACGAACTGCAGCAGTATCCAGAGGGTTCACACTGTGACAAACTACAGCAGCATCCAGAGTGTTCACACTGTGACAAACTGCAGCAGCATCCAGAGGGTTCACACTGTGACACACTGCTGCTGCATCCAGAGGGTTCACACTGTGACAATCTGCAGCAGCATCCAGAGGGTTCACACTGTGAAAAACCGCAGCAGCATCCAGAGGGTTCACACTGTGACAAACTGCAGCAGCATCCAGATGGTTCACACTGTAAACAACTGCAGCAGCATCCAGAGGGTTCACACTGTGGCAAACTGCAGCATCACCCACTGGGTTCACACTGTGACAAACTGCAGCAGCATCCAGAGGGTTCGCAGACTGTGACAAACTGCAGCAGCATTCAGAGGGTTCACACTGTGACAAACTGCAGCAGCATCCTGAGGGTTCACAGACCATGACAAACTGCAGCAGCCTTCAGAGGATTCACAATGTGACAAACTGCATCAGTATCCAGAGGGTTCACACTGTGACACACTACAGCAGCATCCAGAGTGTTCACACAGTGACAAACTGCAGCAGCATCCAGAGGGATCACACTGTGACACACTGCAGCTGCATCCAGCGGGTTCCCACTGTGAAAAACTGCAGCAGCATCCAGAGGGTTCACACTGTGACAAACTGCAGCAGCATCCAGAGGGTTCACACTGTGACAAACTGCACCAGCAACCACTGGGTTCACACAGTGACAAACTGCAGCAGCATCCAGAGGCTTCACACTGTGACAAACTGCAGCAGCATCCAGAGGGTTCACACTGTGACAAACTGCAGCAGCATCCAGAGGGTTCACACACTGTGACAAACTGCAGCAGCATCCAGAGGGTTCACACACTGTGACAAATTGCAAAAGCATCCAGAGGGTTCACACTGTGACAAACAGCAGCAGCACCCAGAGGGTTCACGCTGTGACAAATTGCAGCAGCACCCAGAGGGTTCACACTGTGACAAAGTGGAGCGGCATCCTGAGGGTTCACACTGTGACAAACTGCAGCAGCATCCAGAGGGTCCACACTGTGACAAACTGCAGCAGCATCCAGAGGGTTCACACTGTGACAAACTGCAGCAGCATCCAGAGGGTCCACACTGTGACAAACTGCAGCAGCATCCAGAGGGTTCACACTGTGACAAACTGCAGCAGCATCCAGAGGGTTCACACTGTGACAAACTGCAGCAGCATCCAGAGGGTCCACACTGTGACAAACTGAAGCAGCATCCAGAGGGTTCACACTGTGACAAACTGGAGCAGCATCCAGAGTGTCCACACTGTGACAAACTGCAGCAGTATCCAGAGGGTTCACACTGTGACAAACAGCAGCAGCATACAGAGGGTTCACACTGTGACAAACTGCATCAGCATCCAGAAGGTTCACACAGTGACAAACTGCAGCAGCATCCAGAGGGTTCACACTGTGACAAACTGCAGCGGCATCCAGAGGGTTTGCACTGTGACAAAGTGCAGCAGCATCCAGAGGGTTCACACACTGTGACAAACTGCAGCAGCATCCAGAGGATTCATACTGTGACAAACTCCAACAGCATCCAGAGGGTTCACACTGTGACAAACTGCAGCAGCATCCAGAGGGTTCACACTGTGACAAACTGCAGCAGAATCCAGAGGATTCACACACTGTGACAAACTGCAGCAGCATCCAGAGGGTTCACACTGTGACAAACTGCAGCAGAATCCAGAGGATTCACACACTGTGACAAACTGCAGCAGCATCCAGAGGGTTAACACTGTGTCAAACTGCAGCAGCATCCAGAGGATTCACACTGTGACAAACTGCAACAGCATCCAGAGGGTTCACACTGTGACAAACTGCAGCGGCATCCAGAGGGTTTGCACTGTGACAAAGTGCAGCAGCATCCAGAGGGTTCACACACTGTGACAAACTGCAGCAGCATCCAGAGGATTCATACTGTGACAAACTGCAACAGCATCCAGAGGGTTCACACTGTGACAAACTGCAGCAGCATCCAGAGGGTTCACACTGTGACAAACTGCAGCAGAATCCAGAGGATTCACACACTGTGACAAACTGCAGCAGCATCCAGAGGGTTCACACTGTGACAAACTGCAGCAGAATCCAGAGGATTCACACACTGTGACAAACTGCAGCAGCATCCAGAGGGTTAACACTGTGACAAACTGCAGCAGCATCCAGAGGATTCACACTGTGACAAACTGCAACAGCATCCAGAGGATTCACACTGTGACAAACTGCAGCAGCATCCAGAGGATTCACACTGTGACAAACTGCAGCAGCATCCAGAGGGTTCACACACTGTGACAAACTGCAGCAGCATCCAGAGGATTCACACTGTGACAAACTGCAACAGCATCCAGAGGGTTCACACTGTGACAAACTGCAGCAGCATCCAGAGGATTCACAGATTGTCACAAACTGCAGCAGCATCAAGAGGGTTCACACTGTCACAAACTGCAACAGCATCCAGAGGTTTCACACTGTGACAAACTGCAGCAGCATCCAGAGGATTCACACTGTGACAAACTGCAGCAGCATCCAGACGGTTCACATTGTGACAAACTGCAGCAGCATCCAGAGGGTTCACACACTGTGACAAACTGCAGCAGCATCCAGAGGGTTAACACTGTGACAAACTGCAGCAGCATCCAGAGGATTCACACTGTGACAAACTGCAACAGCATCCAGAGGATTCACACTGTGACAAACTGCAGCAGCATCCAGAGGATTCACACTGTGACAAACTGCAGCAGCATTCAGAGGGTTCACACACTGTGACAAACTGCAGCAGCATCCAGAGGGTTCACACTGTGACAAACTGCAGCAGCATCCAGAGGATTCACAGATTGTCACAAACTGCAGCAGCATCCAGAGGGTTCACATTGTGACAAACTGCAGCAGCATCCAGAGGGTTACCACTGTGACACACTGCTGCTGCATCCAGAGGGTTCACACTGTGACAAACTGCAGCAGCATCCAGAGGGTTCACACTGTGAAAAACTGCAGCAGCATCCAGAGGGTTCACACTGTGACAAACTGCAGCAGCATGCAGAGTGTTCACACTGTGAACAACTGCAGCAGCATCCAGAGGGTTCACACTGTGACAAACTGCAGCAGCATCCACTGGGTTCACACTGTGACAAACTGCAGCAGCATCCAGAGGGTTCACATTGTGACAAACTGCAGCAACATCCAGAGTGTTCACACTGTGACAAACTGCAGCAGCATCCAGAGGGTTCACACTGTGACACACTGCTGCTGCATCCAGAGGGTTCACACTGTGACAAACTGCAGCAGCATCCAGAGGGTTCACACTGTGAAAAACCGCAGCAGCATCCAGAGGGTTCACACTGTGACAAACTGCAGCAGCATCCAGATGGTTCACACTGTAAACAACTGCAGCAGCATCCAGAGGGTTCACACTGTGGCAAACTGCAGCATCATCCACTGGGTTCACACTGTGACAAACTGCAGCAGCATCCAGAGGGTTCGCAGACTGTGACAAACTGCAGCAGCATTCAGAGGGTTCACACTGTGACAAACTGCAGCAGCATCCTGAGGGTTCACAGACCATGACAAACTGCAGCAGCCTCCAGAGGATTCACAATGTGACAAACTGCATCAGTATCTAGAGGGTTCACACTGTGACACACTACAGCAGCATCCAGAGTGTTCACACAGTGACAAACTGCAGCAGCATCCAGAGGGATCACACTGTGACACACTGCAGCTGCATCCAGCGGGTTCCCACTGTGAAAAACTGCAGCAGCATCCAGAGGGTTCACACTGTGACAAACTGCAGCAGCATCCAGAGGGTTCACACTGTGACAAACTGCACCAGCATCCACTGGGTTCACACAGTGACAAACTGCAGCAGCATCCAGAGGCTTCACACTGTAACAAACTGCAGCAGCATCCAGAGGGTTCACACTGTGACAAACTGCAGCAGCATCCAGAGGGTTCACACACTGTGACAAACTGCAGCAGCATCCAGAGGGTTCACACACTGTGACAAATTGCAAAAGCATCCAGAGGGTTCACACGGTGACAAACAGCAGCAGCACCCAGAGGGTTCACACTGTGACAAATTGCAGCAGCACCCAGAGGGTTCACACTGTGACAAAGTGGAGCGGCATCCTGAGGGTTCACACTGTGACAAACTGCAGCAGCATCCAGAGGGTCCACACTGTGACAAACTGCAGCAGCATCCAGAGGGTTCACACTGTGACAAACTGCAGCAGCATCCAGAGGGTCCACACTGTGACAAACTGCAGCAGCATCCAGAGGGTTCACACTGTGACAAACTGCAGCAGCATCCAGAGGGTTCACACTGTGACAAACTGCAGCAGCATCCAGAGGGTCCACACTGTGACAAACTGAAGCAGCTTCCAGAGGGTTCACACTGTGACAAACTGGAGCAGCATCCAGAGGGTCCACACTGTGACAAACTGCAGCAGTATCCAGAGGGTTCACACTGTGACAAACAGCAGCAGCATACAGAGGGTTCACACTGTGACAAACTGCATCAGCATCCAGAAGGTTCACACAGTGACAAACTGCAGCAGCATCCAGAGGGTTCACACTGTGACAAACTGCAGCGGCATCCAGAGGGTTTGCACTGTGACAAAGTGCAGCAGCATCCAGAGGGTTCACACACTGTGACAAACTGCAGCAGCATCCAGAGGATTCATACTGTGACAAACTCCAACAGCATCCAGAGGGTTCACACTGTGACAAACTGCAGCAGCATCCAGAGGGTTCACACTGTGACAAACTGCAGCAGAATCCAGAGGATTCACACACTGTGACAAACTGCAGCAGCATCCAGAGGGTTCACACTGTGACAAACTGCAGCAGAATCCAGAGGATTCACACACTGTGACAAACTGCAGCAGCATCCAGAGGGTTAACACTGTGTCAAACTGCAGCAGCATCCAGAGGATTCACACTGTGACAAACTGCAACAGCATCCAGAGGGTTCACACTGTGACAAACTGCAGCGGCATCCAGAGGGTTTGCACTGTGACAAAGTGCAGCAGCATCCAGAGGGTTCACACACTGTGACAAACTGCAGCAGCATCCAGAGGATTCATACTGTGACAAACTGCAACAGCATCCAGAGGGTTCACACTGTGACAAACTGCAGCAGCATCCAGAGGGTTCACACTGTGACAAACTGCAGCAGAATCCAGAGGATTGACACACTGTGACAAACTGCAGCAGCATCCAGAGGGTTCACACTGTGACAAACTGCAGCAGAATCCAGAGGATTCACACACTGTGACAAACTGCAGCAGCATCCAGAGGGTTAACACTGTGACAAACTGCAGCAGCATCCAGAGGATTCACACTGTGACAAACTGCAACAGCATCCAGAGGATTCACACTGTGACAAACTGCAGCAGCATCCAGAGGATTCACACTGTGACAAACTGCAGCAGCATCCAGAGGGTTCACACACTTTGACAAACTGCAGCAGCATCCAGAGGATTCACACTGTGACAAACTGCAACAGCATCCAGAGGGTTCACACTGTGACAAACTGCAGCAGCATCCAGAGGATTCACAGATTGTCACAAACTGCAGCAGCATCAAGAGGGTTCACACTGTCACAAACTGCAACAGCATCCAGAAGTTTCACACTGTGACAAACTGCAGCAGCATCCAGAGGATTCACACTGTGACAAACTGCAGCAGCATCCAGACGGTTCACATTGTGACAAACTGCAGCAGCATCCAGAGGGTTCACACACTGTGACAAACTGCAGCAGCATCCAGAGGGTTAACACTGTGACAAACTGCAGCAGCATCCAGAGGATTCACACTGTGACAAACTGCAACAGCATCCAGAGGATTCACACTGTGACAAACTGCAGCAGCATCCAGAGGATTCACACTGTGACAAACTGCAGCAGCATCCAGAGGGTTCACACACTGTGACAAACTGCAGCAGCATCCAGAGAGTTCACACTGTGACAAACTGCAGCAGCATCCAGAGGATTCACAGATTGTCACAAACTGCAGCAGCATCCAGAGGGTTCACATTGTGACAAACTGCAGCAGCATCCAGAGGGTTACCACTGTGACACACTGCTGCTGCATCCAGAGGGTTCACACTGTGACAAACTGCAGCAGCATCCAGAGGGTTCACACTGTGAAAAACTGCAGCAGCATCCAGAGGGTTCACACTGTGACAAACTGCAGCAGCATGCAGAGTGTTCACACTGTGAACAACTGCAGCAGCATCCAGAGGGTTCACACTGTGACAAACTGCAGCAGCATCCACTGGGTTCACACTGTGACAAACTGCAGCAGCATCCAGAGGGTTCACATTGTGACAAACTGCAGCAACATCCAGAGTGTTCACACTGTGACAAACTGCAGCAGCATCCAGAGGGTTCACACTGTGACAAACAGCAGCAGCATCCAGAGGATTCACACTGTGACAAACTGCAGCAGCATCCAGAGTGTTCACACTGTGACAAACTGCATAAGCATTCAGAGGGTTCACACTGTGACAAACTGCAGCAGCATCCAGAGGGTTCACACACTGTAACAAACTGCAGCAGCATCCAGAGGGTTCACACTGTGACAAACTGCAACGGCATCCAGAGGGTTCACAAAGTGTGACAAACTGCAGCAGCATCGAGTGGATTCACACTGTCACATACTGCAACAGCATCCAGAGGGTTCACACACTGTGACGAACTGCAGCAACATCCAGAGGTTTCACTCTGTCACAAACTGCAGAAGCATCTAGAGGGTTCACACTGTGACAAACTGCAGCAGCATCCAGAGGGGTCACAGGCCATGACAAACTGCAGCAGCAACCAGAGGCTTCGCACTGTGACGAACTGCAGCAGTATCCAGAGGGTTCACAATGTGACAAACTACAGCAGCATCCAGAGTGTTCACACTGTGACAAACTGCAGCAGCATCCAGCGGGTTCACACTGTGACACACTGCTGCTGCATCCTGAGGGTTCACACTGTGACAAACTGCAGCAGCATCCAGAGGGTTCTCACTGTGAAAAACCGCAGCAGCATCCAGAGGGTTCACACTGTGACAAACTGCAGCAGCATCCAGAGGGTTCACACTGTAAACAACTGCAGCAGCATCCAGAGGGTTCACACACTGTGACAAACTGCAGCAGCATCCAGAGGGTTCACACTGTGACAAACTGCAGCAGCATCCAGAGGATTCACAGATTGTCACAAACTGCAGCAGCATCCAGAGGGTTCACATTGTGACAAACTGCAGCAGCATCCAGAGGGTTACCACTGTGACACACTGCTGCTGCATCCAGAGGGTTCACACTGTGACAAACTGCAGCAGCATCCAGAGGGTTCACACTGTGAAAAACTGCAGCAGCATCCAGAGGGTTCACACTGTGACAAACTGCAGCAGCATGCAGAGTGTTGACACTGTGAACAACTGCAGCAGCATCCAGAGGGTTCACACTGTGACAAACTGCAGCAGCATCCACTGGGTTCACACTGTGACAAACTGCAGCAGCATCCAGAGGGTTCACATTGTGACAAACTGCAGCAACATCCAGAGTGTTCACACTGTGACAAACTGCAGCAGCATCCAGAGGGTTCACACTGTGACAAACAGCAGCAGCATCCAGAGGGTTCACACACTGTAACAAACTGCAGCAGCATCCAGAGGGTTCACACTGTGACAAACTGCAACGGCATCCAGAGGGTTCACAAACTGTGACAAACTGCAGCAGCATCGAGTGGATTCACACTGTCACATACTGCAACACCATCCAGAGGTTTCACACACTGTGACGAACTGCAGCAATATCCAGAGGTTTCACTCTGTCACAAACTGCAGAAGCATCTAGAGGGTTCACACTGTGACAAACTGCAGCAGCATCCAGAGGGTTCACAGACCATGACAAACTGCAGCAGCCTCCAGAGGGTTCGCACTGTGACAAACTACAGCAGCATCCAGAGTGTTCACACTGTGACAAACTGCATCAGTATCCAGAGGGTTCACACTGTGACAAACTACAGCAGCATCCAGAGTGTTCACACTGTGACAAACTGCAGCAGCATCCAGAGGGATCACACTGTGACACACTGCAGCTGCATCCAGCGGGTTCCCACTGTGAAAAACTGCAGCAGCATCCAGAGGGTTCACACTGTGACAAACTGCAGCAGCATCCAGAGGGTGCACACTGTGAACAACAGCAGCAGCATCCAGAGGGTTCACACTGTGACAAACTGCAGCAGCATCCACTGGGTTCACACTGTGACAAACTGCAGCAGCATCCAGAGGGTTCGCAGACTGTGACAAACTGCAGCAGCATCCAGAGGGTTCACATTGTGACAAACTGCAGCAACATCCAGAGTGTTCACACTGTCACAAACTGCAGAAGCATTCAGAGGGTTCACACTGTGACAAACTGCAGCAGCATCCAGAGGGTTGACAGACCGTGACAAACTGCAGCAGCCTCCAGAGAGTTCACACTGTGACAAACTGCATCAGTATCCAGAGTGTTCACACTGTGACAAACTGAGCAGCATCCAGAGGGATCACACTGTGACACACTGCAGCTGCATCCAGAGGGCTCCCACTGTGACAAACTGCAGCAGCATCCAGAGGGTTCACACTGTGACAAACTGCAGCAGCATCCAGAGACTTTGCACTGAGACAAACTGCAGCAGGATCCAGAGAGTTCACACTGTGACAAACAGCAGCAGCATCCAGAGGATTCACACTGTGACAAACTGCAGCAGCATCCAGAGTGTTCACACTGTGACAAACTGCAGCAGCATCCAGAGGGTTCACACTGGGACAAACTGCAGCAGCATCCAGAGGGTTCACACTGTGACAAACTGCAGCAGCATCCAGAGGGTTCACACTGTGACAAACTGCAGCAGCATCCAGAGGATTCACAGATTGTCACAAACTGCAGCAGCATCCAGAGGGTTCACATTGTGACAAACTGCAGCAGCATCCAGAGGGTTACCACTGTGACACACTGCTGCTGCATCCAGAGGGTTCACACTGTGACAAACTGCAGCAGCATCCAGAGGCTTCACACTGTGAAAAACTGCAGTAGCATCCAGAGGGTTCACACTGTGACAAACTGCAGCAGCATGCAGAGTGTTCACACTGTGAACAACTGCACCAGCATCCAGAGGGTTCACACTGTGACAAACTGCAGCAGCATCCACTGGGTTCACACTGTGACAAACTGCAGCAGCATCCAGAGGGTTCACATTGTGACAAACTGCAGCAACATCCAGAGTGTTCACACTGTGACAAACTGCAGCAGCATCCAGAGGGTTCACACTGTGACAAACAGCAGCAGCATCCAGAGGATTCACACTGTGACAAACTGCAGCAGCATCCAGAGTGTTCACACTGTGACAAACTGCATAAGCATTCAGAGGGTTCACACTGTGACAAACTGCAGCAGCATCCAGAGGGTTCACACACTGTAACAAACTGCAGCAGCATCCAGAGGGTTCACACTGTGACAAACTGCAGCAGCATCGAGTGGATTCACACTGTCACATACTGCAACACCATCCAGAGGGTTCACACACTGTGACGAACTGCAGCAACATCCAGAGGTTTCACTCTGTCACAAACTGCAGAAGCATCTAGAGGGTTCACACTGTGACAAACTGCAGCAGCATCCAGAGGGGTCACAGGCCATGACAAACTGCAGCAGCAACCAGAGGGTTTGCACTGTGACGAACTGCAGCTGTATCCAGAGGGTTTACAATGTGACAATACAGCAGCATCCAGAGTGTTCACACTTTGACAAACTGCAGCAGCATCCAGCGGGTTCACACTGTGACACACTGCTGCTGCATCCAGAGGGTTCACACTGTGACAAACTGCAGCAGCATCCAGAGGGTTCACACTGTGAAAAACCGCAGCAGCATCCAGAGGGTTCACACTGTGACAAACTGCAGCAGCATCCAGAGGGTTCACACTGTAAACAACTGCAGCAGCATCCAGAGGGTTCACACTGTGACAAACTGCAGCAGCATCCACTGGGTTCACACTGCGACAAACTGCAGCAGCATCCAGAGGGTCCGCAGACTGTGACAAACTGCAGCAGCATCCAGAGGGTTCACATTGTGACAAACTGCAGCAACATCCAGAGTGTTCACACTGTCACAAACTGCAGAAGCATTCAGAGGGTTCACACTGTGACAAACTGCAGCAGCATCCAGAGTGTTCACAGACCATGACAAACTGCAGCAGCCTCCAGAGGGTTCACACTGTGACAAACTGCATCAGTATCCAGAGGGTTCACACTGTGACAAACTACAGCAGCATCCAGAGTGTTCACACTGTGACAAACTGCAGCAGCATCCAGAGGGATCACACTGTGACACACTGCAGCTGCATCCAGCGGGTTCCCACTGTGAAAAACTGCAGCAGCATCCAGAGGGTTCACACTGTGACAAACTGCAGCAGCATCCAGAGGGTTCACACTGTGAACAACAGCAGCAGCATCCAGAGGTTTCACACTGTGACAAACTGCAGCAGCATCCAGAGGGATCGCAGACTGTGACAAACTGCAGCAGCATCCAGAGGGTTAACATTGTGACAAACTGCAGCAACATCCAGAGTGTACACACTGTCACAAACTGCAGAAGCATTCAGAGGGTTCACACTGTGACAAACTGCAGCAGCATCCAGAGGGTTGACAGACCGTGACAAACTGCAGCAGCCTCCAGAGTGTTCACACTGTGACAAACTGCATCAGTATCCAGAGTGTTCACACTGTGACAAACTGAGCAGCATCCAGAGGGATCACACTGTGACACACTGCAGCTGCATCCAGAGGGTTCCCACTGTGACAAACTGCAGCAGCATCCAGAGGGTTCACACTGTGACAAACAGCAGCAGCACCCAGAGGGTTCACACTGTGACAAATTGCAGCAGCACCCAGAGGGTTCACACTGTGACAAAGTGGAGCGGCATCCTGAGGGTTCACACTGTGACAAACTGCAGCAGCATCCAGAGGGTCCACACTGTGACAAACTGCAGCAGCATCCAGAGGGTTCACACTGTGACAAACTGCAGCAGCATCCAGAGGGTCCACACTGTGACAAACTGCAGCAGCATCCAGAGGGTTCACACTGTGACAAACTGCAGCAGCATCCAGAGGGTTCACACTGTGACAAACTGCAGCAGCATCCAGAGGGTCCACACTGTGACAAACTGAAGCAGCTTCCAGAGGGTTCACACTGTGACAAACTGGAGCAGCATCCAGAGGGTCCACACTGTGACAAACTGCAGCAGTATCCAGAGGGTTCACACTGTGACAAACAGCAGCAGCATACAGAGGGTTCACACTGTGACAAACTGCATCAGCATCCAGAAGGTTCACACAGTGACAAACTGCAGCAGCATCCAGAGGGTTCACACTGTGACAAACTGCAGCGGCATCCAGAGGGTTTGCACTGTGACAAAGTGCAGCAGCATCCAGAGGGTTCACACACTGTGACAAACTGCAGCAGCATCCAGAGGATTCACAGATTGTCACAAACTGCAGCAGCATCCAGAGGGTTCACATTGTGACAAACTGCAGCAGCATCCAGAGGGTTACCACTGTGACACACTGCTGCTGCATCCAGAGGGTTCACACTGTGACAAACTGCAGCAGCATCCAGAGGGTTCACACTGTGAAAAACTGCAGCAGCATCCAGAGGGTTCACACTGTGACAAACTGCAGCAGCATGCAGAGTGTTGACACTGTGAACAACTGCAGCAGCATCCAGAGGGTTCACACTGTGACAAACTGCAGCAGCATCCACTGGGTTCACACTGTGACAAACTGCAGCAGCATCCAGAGGGTTCACATTGTGACAAACTGCAGCAACATCCAGAGTGTTCACACTGTGACAAACTGCAGCAGCATCCAGAGGGTTCACACTGTGACAAACAGCAGCAGCATCCAGAGGGTTCACACACTGTAACAAACTGCAGCAGCATCCAGAGGGTTCACACTGTGACAAACTGCAACGGCATCCAGAGGGTTCACAAACTGTGACAAACTGCAGCAGCATCGAGTGGATTCACACTGTCACATACTGCAACACCATCCAGAGGTTTCACACACTGTGACGAACTGCAGCAATATCCAGAGGTTTCACTCTGTCACAAACTGCAGAAGCATCTAGAGTGTTCACACTGTGACAAACTGCAGCAGCCTCCAGAGGGTTGACACTGTGACAAACTGCATCAGGATCCAGAGGGTTCACACTGTGACAAACTACAGCAGCATCCAGAGTGTTCACACTGTGACAAACTGCAGCAGCATCCAGAGGGATCACACTGTGACACACTGCAGCTGCATCCAGCGGGTTCCCACTGTGAAAAACTGCAGCAGCATCCAGAGGGTTCACACTGTGACAAACTGCAGCAGCATCCAGAGGGTGCACACTGTGAACAACAGCAGCAGCATCCAGAGGGTTCACACTGTGACAAACTGCAGCAGCATCCACTGGGTTCACACTGTGACAAACTGCAGCAGCATCCAGAGGGTTCGCAGACTGTGACAAACTGCAGCAGCATCCAGAGGGTTCACACTGTGACAAACTGCAGCAGCATCCAGAGGGTTCACATTGTGACAAACTGCAGCAACATCCAGAGTGTTCACACTGTCACAAACTGCAGAAGCATTCAGAGGGTTCACACTGTGACAAACTGCAGCAGCATCCAGAGGGTTGACAGACCGTGACAAACTGCAGCAGCCTCCAGAGAGTTCACACTGTGACAAACTGCATCAGTATCCAGAGTGTTCACACTGTGACAAACTGAGCAGCATCCAGAGGGATCACACTGTGACACACTGCAGCTGCATCCAGAGGGCTCCCACTGTGACAAACTGCAGCAGCATCCAGAGGGTTCACACTGTGACAAACTGCAGCAGCATCCAGAGACTTTGCACTGAGACAAACTGCAGCAGGATCCAGAGTGTTCACACTGTGACAAACAGCAGCAGCATCCAGAGGATTCACACTGTGACAAACTGCAGCAGCATCCAGAGTGTTCACACTGTGACAAACTGCAGCAGCATCCAGAGGGTTCACACTGGGACAAACTGCAGCAGCATCCAGAGGGTTCACACTGTGACAAACTGCAGCAGCATCCAGAGGGTTCACACTGTGACAAACTGCAGCAGCATCCAGAGGATTCACAGATTGTCACAAACTGCAGCAGCATCCAGAGGGTTCACATTGTGACAAACTGCAGCAGCATCCAGAGGGTTACCACTGTGACACACTGCTGCTGCATCCAGAGGGTTCACACTGTGACAAACTGCAGCAGCATCCAGAGGCTTCACACTGTGAAAAACTGCAGTAGCATCCAGAGGGTTCACACTGTGACAAACTGCAGCAGCATGCAGAGTGTTCACACTGTGAACAACTGCACCAGCATCCAGAGGGTTCACACTGTGACAAACTGCAGCAGCATCCACTGGGTTCACACTGTGACAAACTGCAGCAGCATCCAGAGGGTTCACATTGTGACAAACTGCAGCAACATCCAGAGTGTTCACACTGTGACAAACTGCAGCAGCATCCAGAGGGTTCACACTGTGACAAACAGCAGCAGCATCCAGAGGATTCACACTGTGACAAACTGCAGCAGCATCCAGAGTGTTCACACTGTGACAAACTGCATAAGCATTCAGAGGGTTCACACTGTGACAAACTGCAGCAGCATCCAGTGGGTTCACACACTGTAACAAACTGCAGCAGCATCCAGAGGGTTCACACTGTGACAAACTGCAACGGCATCCAGAGGGTTCACAAACTGTGACAAACTGCAGCAGCATCGAGTGGATTCACACTGTCACATACTGCAACACCATCCAGAGGGTTCACACACTGTGACGAACTGCAGCAACATCCAGAGGTTTCACTCTGTCACAAACTGCAGAAGCATCTAGAGGGTTCACACTGTGACAAACTGCAGCAGCATCCAGAGGGGTCACAGGCCATGACAAACTGCAGCAGCAACCAGAGGGTTTGCACTGTGACGAACTGCAGCTGTATCCAGAGGGTTTACAATGTGACAATACAGCAGCATCCAGAGTGTTCACACTGTGACAAACTGCAGCAGCATCCAGCGGGTTCACACTGTGACACACTGCTGCTGCATCCAGAGGGTTCACACTGTGACAAACTGCAGCAGCATCCAGAGGGTTCACACTGTGAAAAACCGCAGCAGCATCCAGAGGGTTCACACTGTGACAAACTGCAGCAGCATCCAGAGGGTTCACACTGTAAACAACTGCAGCAGCATCCAGAGGGTTCATACTGTGACAAACTGCAGCAGCATCCACTGGGTTCACACTGCGACAAACTGCAGCAGCATCCAGAGGGTCCGCAGACTGTGACAAACTGCAGCAGCATCCAGAGGGTTCACATTGTGACAAACTGCAGCAACATCCAGAGTGTTCACACTGTCACAAACTGCAGAAGCATTCAGAGGGTTCACACTGTGACAAACTGCAGCAGCATCCAGAGGGTTCACAGACCATGACAAACTGCAGCAGCCTCCAGAGGGTTCACACTGTGACAAACTGCATCAGTATCCAGAGGGTTCACACTGTGACAAACTACAGCAGCATCCAGAGTGTTCACACTGTGACAAACTGCAGCAGCATCCAGAGGGATCACACTGTGACACACTGCAGCTGCATCCAGCGGGTTCCCACTGTGAAAAACTGCAGCAGCATCCAGAGGGTTCACACTGTGACAAACTGCAGCAGCATCCAGAGGGTTCACACTGTGAACAACAGCAGCAGCATCCAGAGGGTTCACACTGTGACAAACTGCAGCAGCATCCAGAGGGTTCGCAGACTGTGACAAACTGCAGCAGCATCCAGAGGGTTAACATTGTGACAAACTGCAGCAACATCCAGAGTGTTCACACTGTCACAAACTGCAGAAGCATTCAGAGGGTTCACACTGTGACAAACTGCAGCAGCATCCAGAGGGTTGACAGACCGTGACAAACTGCAGCAGCCTCCAGAGTGTTCACACTGTGACAAACTGCATCAGTATCCAGAGTGTTCACACTGTGACAAACTGAGCAGCATCCAGAGGGATCACACTGTGACACACTGCAGCTGCATCCAGAGGGTTCCCACTGTGACAAACTGCAGCAGCATCCAGAGGGTTCACACTGTGACAAACTGCAGCAGCATCCAGAGACTTTGCACTGAGACAAACTGCAGCAGGATCCAGAGAGTTCACACTGTGACAAACAGCAGCAGCATCCAGAGGATTCACACTGTGAAAAACTGCAGCAGCATCCAGAGTGTTCACACTGTGACAAACTGCAGCAGCATCCAGAGGGTTCACACTGGGACAAACTGCAGCAGCATCCAGAGGGTTCACACTGTGACAAACTGCAGCAGCATCCAGAGGGTTCACACACTGTGACAAACTGCAACGGCATCCAGAGGGTTCACACATGTGACACACTGCAGCAGCATCCAGAGGGTTCACACTGTGACAAACTGCAGCAGCATCCAGAGGGTTCACAAATTGTGACAAACTGCAGCAGCATCCAGTGGATTCACACTGTCACAAACTGCAACAGCATTCAGAGGTTTCACACTGTGTCAAACTGCAGCAGCATCCACAGGGTTTACACTGTGACAAACTGCAGGAGCATCCAGAGGTTTCACATTGTGACAAACTGCAGCCGCATCCAGAGGGTTCACACGGTGACAAACTGCAACAGCATCCAGAGGGTTCACACATGTGACACACTGCAGCCGCATCCAGAGGGTTCACACTGTGACAAACTGCAACAGCATCCAGAGTGTTCACACACTGTGACAAACTGCAGCAGCATCCAGAGGATTCACACTGTGACAAACTGCAGCAGCATCCAGAGAGTTCACACTGTGACAAACTGCAGCAGCATCCAGAGGGTTCACACACTGTGACAAACTGCAGCAGCATCCAGAGGGTTGACACGGTGACAAAGTGCAACAGCATCCAAAGGGTTCACACATGTGACACACTGCAGCAGCATCCAGAGGGTTCACACTGTGACAAACTGAAGCAGCATCCAGAGGTTTCACACACTGAGACAAACTGCAGCAGCATTCAGAGGTTTCACACACTGTGACAAAATGCAGCAGCATCCAGAGGGTTCACACTGTGACAAACTGCAGCTGCATCCAGAGGGTTCACACTGTGACACACTCCAGCAGCATCCAGAGGGTTCACACTGTGACAAACTGCAGCAGCAATCAGAGGGTTCACACTGTCACAAACTGCAGCAGCATCCAGAGAGTTCACACTGTGACAAACTGCAGCAGCATCCAGAGGGTCCACACATTGTGACAAACTGCAGCAGCATCCAGAGGGTCCATACTGTGACAGACTGCAGCAGCATCCAGAGGGTTCACACTGTGACAAACTGCAGCATCATCCACAGGGTTTACACTGTGACAAACTGCAGCAGCATCCGGAGGGTTCACAGTGTGACAAACTGCAGCAGAATCCAGAGGATTCACACTGTGACAAACTGCAACAGCATCCAGAGGGTTCACACACTGTGACAAACTGCAGCAACTTCCAGAGTGTTCACACTGTCACAAACTGCAGAAGCATCCAGAGGATTCACACTGTGACAAACTGCAGCAGCATCCAGAGTGTTCACACTGTGACAAACTGCAGCAGCATCCAGAGTGTTCACACTGTGACAAACTGCAGCAGCATCCAGAGGGTTCACACTGTGACACATGCTGCTGCATCCAGAGGGTTCACATGTGACAAACTGCAGCAGCATCCAGAGGGTTCACACTGTGAAAAACCACAGCAACATCCAGAGGGTTCTCACTGAGACAAACTGCAGCAGCATCAGAGGGTTCACACTGTGACAAACTGCAGCAGCATCCAGAGGGTTCACACTGTGACAAACTGCAGCAGCATCCAGAGGGTTCACACTGTGACAAACTACAGCAGCATCCAGAGGGTTCTCACTGAGACAAATTGCAGCAGCATCAGAGGGTTCACACTGTGACAAACTGCAGCAGCATCCAGAGGATTCAGACTGTGACAAACTGCAGCAGCATCCAGAGGGTTCACACTGTGACAAACTGCCGCAGCATCCAGAGGGTTCACACGGTGACAAACTGCAACAGCATCCAGAGGGTTCACACATGTGACACACTGCAGCCGCATCCAGAGGGTTCACACTGTGACAAACTGCAACAGCACCCAGAGGATTCAGACTGTGACAAACTGCAGCAGCATCCAGAGGATTCACACTGTGACAAACTGCAGCAGCATCCAGAGTGTTCACACTGTGACAAACTGCAGCAGCATCCAGAGGGTTCACACACTGTGACAAACTGCAGCAGCATCCAGAGGGTTCACACGGTGACAAACTGCAACAGCATCCAGAGGGTTCACACATGTGACACACTGCAGCAGCATCCAGAGGGTTCACACTGTGACAAACTGAAGCAGCATCCAGAGGTTCCACACACTGAGACAAACTGCAGCAGCATTCAGAGTTTTCACACACTGTGACAAAATGCAGCAGCATCCAGAGGGTTCACACTGTGACAAACTGCAGCTGCATCCAGAGGGTTCACACTGTGACACACTCCAGCAGCATCTAGAGGGTTCACACTGTGACAAACTGCAGCAGCATCCAGAGGGTTCACACTGTCACAAACTGCAGCAGCATCCAGAGAGTTCACACTGTGACAAACTGCAGCAGCATCCAGAGGCTCTACACATTGTGACAAACTGCAGCAGCATCCAGAGGGTCCATACTGTGACAAACTGCAGCAGCATCCAGAGGGTTCACACTGTGACAAACTGCAGCATCATCCACAGGGTTTACACTGTGACAAACTGCAGCAGCATCCAGAGGATTCACACTGTGACAAACTGCAACAGCATCCAGAGGGTTCACACACTGTGACAAACTGCAGCAACTTCCAGAGTGTTCACACTGTCACAAACTGCAGAAGCATCCAGAGGATTCACACTGTGACAAACTGCAGCAGCATCCAGAGTGTTCACACGGTGACAAACTGCAGCAGCATCCAGAGTGTTCACACTGTGACAAACTGCAGCAGCATCCAGAGGGTTCACACTGTGACACATGCTGCTGCATCCAGAGGGTTCACATGAGACAAACTGCAGCAGCATCCAGAGGGTTCACACTGTGAAAAACCACAGCAGCATCCAGAGGGTTCTCACTGAGACAAACTGCAGCAGCATCAGAGGGTTCACACTGTGACAAACTGCAGCAGCGTCCAGAGGGTTCACACTGTGACAAACTGCAGCAGCATCCAGAGGGTTCACACTGTGACAAACTACAGCAGCATCCTGAGTGTTCACACTGTGACAAACTGCAGCAGCATCCAGAGTGTTCACACTGTGACAAACTGCAGCAGCATCCAGAGGGTTCACACTGTGACACACTGCAGCAGCATCCAGAGGGTTCACATGTGACAAACTGCAGCAGCATCCAGAGGGTTCACACTGTGACAAACTGCAGCAGCATCCAGAGGGTTCTCACTGTGACAAACTACAGCAGCATCCAGAGTGTTCACACTGTGACAAACTGCAGCAGCATCCAGAGTGTTCACACTGTGACAAACTGCAGCAGCATCCAGAGGGTTCAGACTGTGACACACTGCAGCAGTATCCAGAGGGTTCACACTGTGACAAACTGCAGCAGCATCCAGTGTGTTCACACTGTGACAAACTGCAGCAGCATCCAGAGGGTTCACACTGTGACACACTGCTGCTGCATCCAGAGGGTTCACATGTGACAAACTGCAGCAGCATCCAGAGGGTTCACACTGTGACAAACTGCAGCAGCATCCAGAGGGTTCTCACTGAGACAAACTGCAGCAGCATCAGAGGGTTCACACTGTGACAAACTGCAGCAGCATCCAGAGTGTTCACACTGTGACAAACTGCAGGAGCATCCAGAGGGTTCACACTGTGACACACTGCAGCAGCATCCAGAGGGTTCACACTGTGACAAATTGCAGCAGCATCCAGAGGGTTCACACTGTGACAAACTGCAGCAGCATCCAGAGGGTTCACACTGTGACAAACCACAGCAGCATCCAGAGGGTTCTCACTGAGACAAATTGCAGCAGCATCAGAGGGTTCACACTGTGACAAACTGCAGCAGCATCCAGAGGATTCAGACTGTGACAAACTGCAGCAGCATCCAGAGGGTTCACACTGTGACAAACTGCCGCAGCATCCAGAGGGTTCACACGGTGACAAACTGCAACAGCATCCAAAGGATTCACACTGTGACAAACTGCAGCAGCATCCAAAGGATTCACACTGTGACAAACTGCAGCAGCATCCAGAGTGTTCACACTGTGACAAACTGCAGCAGCATCCAGAGGGTTCACACACTGTGACAAACTGCAGCAGCATCCAGAGGGTTCACACGATGACAAACTGCAACAGCATCCAGAGGGTTCACACATGTGACACACTGCAGCAGCATCCAGAGGGTTCACACTGTGACAAACTGAAGCAGCATCCAGAGGTTCCACACACTGAGACAAACTGCAGCAGCATTCAGAGTTTTCACACTCTGTGACAAAATGCAGCAGCATCCAGAGGGTTCACACTGTGACAAACTGCAGCTGCATCCAGAGGGTTCACACTGTGACACACTCCAGCAGCATCTAGAGGGTTCACACTGTGACAAACTGCAGCAGCATCCAGAGGGTTCACACTGTCACAAACTGCAGCAGCATCCAGAGAGTTCACACTGTGACAAACTGCAGCGGCATCCAGAGGGTCTACACATTGTGACAAACTGCAGCAGCATCCAGAGGGTCCATTCTGTGACAAACTGCAGCAGCATCCAGAGGGTTCACACTGTGACAAACTGCAGCATCATCCACAGGGTTTACACTGTGACAAACTGCAGCAGCATCCAGAGGATTCACACTGTGACAAACTGCAACAGCATCCAGAGGGTTCACACACTGTGACAAACTGCAGCAACTTCCAGAGTGTTCACACTGTCACAAACTGCAGAAGCATCCAGAGGATTCACACTGTGACAAACTGCAGCAGCATCCAGAGTGTTCACACGGTGACAAACTGCAGCAGCATCCAGAGTGTTCACACTGTGACAAACTGCAGCAGCATCCAGAGGGTTCACACTGTGACACATGCTGCTGCATCCAGAGGGTTCACATGAGACAAACTGCAGCAGCATCCAGAGGGTTCACACTGTGAAAAACCACAGCAGCATCCAGAGGGTTCTCACTGAGACAAACTGCAGCAGCATCAGAGGGTTCACACTGTGACAAACTGCAGCAGCGTCCAGAGGGTTCACACTGTGACAAACTGCAGCAGCATCCAGAGGCTTCACACTGTGACAAACGACAGCAGCATCCTGAGTGTTCACACTGTGACAAACTGCAGCAGCATCCAGAGTGTTCACACTGTGACAAACTGCAGCAGCATCCAGAGGGTTCACACTGTGACACACTGCAGCAGCATCCAGAGGGTTCACATGTGACAAACTGCAGCAGCATCCAGAGGGTTCACACTGTGACAAACTGCAGCAGCATCCAGAGGGTTCTCACTGAGACAAACTGCAGCAGCATCAGAGGGTTCACACTGTGACAAACTGCAGCAGCATCCAGAGTGTTCACACTGTGACAAACTGCAGGAGCATCCAGAGGGTTCACACTGTGACACACTGCAGCAGCATCCAGAGGGTTCACACTGTGACAAATTGCAGCAGCATCCAGAGGGTTCACACTGTGACAAACTGCAGCAGCATCCAGAGGGTTCACACTGTGACAAACCACAGCAGCATCCAGAGGGTTCTCACTGAGACAAACTGCAGCAGCATCAGAGGGTTCACACTGTGACAAACTGCAGCAGCATCCAGAGGGTTCAGACTGTGACAAACTGCAGCAGCATCCAGAGGGTTCACACTGTGACAAATTGCAGCAGCATCCAGAGGGTTCACACTGTGACAAACTGCAGCAGCATCCAGAGGGTTCACACTGTGACAAACTGCAGCAGCATCCAGAGTGTTCACACTGTGACATACTGCAGCAGCATCCAGAGGGTTCACACTGTTCAAACTGCAGCAGCATCCAGAGGGTTCACACTGTGACAAACTGCAGCAGCATCCAGAGGGTTCACACTGTGACAAATTGCAGCAGCATCCAGAGTGTTCACACTGTGACAAACTGCAGCAGCATCCAGAGAGTTCACACTGTTCAAACTGCAGCAGCATCCAGAGGGTTCACACTGTGACAAACTGCAGCAGCACCCAGAGGGTTCACACTGTGACAAATTGCAGCAGCATTAAGAGGGTTCACACTGTGACAAACTGCAGCAGCATCCAGAGGGTTCACACTGTGACAAACCACAGCAGCATCCAGAGGGTTCTCACTGAGACAAACTGCAGCAGCGTCAGAGGGTTCACACTGTGACAAACTGCAGCAGCATCCAGAGGGTTCACACTGTGACAAACTGCAGCAGCATCCAGCGGGTTCACACTGTGACAAACTGCAGCAGCATCCAGTGGATTCACACTGTCACAAACTGCAACAGCATTCAGAGGGTTCACACTGTGTCAAACTGCAGCAGCATCCACAGGGTTTACACTGTGACAAACTGCAGGAGCATCCAGAGGTTTCACATTGTGACAAATTGCAACCGCATCCAGAGGGTTCACACTGTGACAAACTGCAGCAGCATCCAGGGGGTTCACACGGTGACAAACTGCAACAGCATCCAGAGGGTTCACACATGTGACACACTGCAGCCGCATCCAGAGGGTTCACACTGTGACAAACTGCAACAGCATCCAGAGTGTTGACACACTGTGACAAACTGCAGCAGCATCCAGAGGATTCACACTGTGACAAACTGCAGCAGCATCCAGAGTGTTCACACTGTGACAAACTGCAGCAGCATCCAGAGGGTTCACACACTGTGACAAACTGCAGCAGCATCCAGAGGGTGCACACCGTGACAAACTGCAACAGCATCCAGAGGGTTCACACATGTGACACACTGCAGCAGCATCCAGAGGGTTCACACTGTGACAAACTGAAGCAGCATCCAGAGGTTTCACACACTGAGACAAACTGCAGCAGCATTCAGAGGTTTCACACACTGTGACAAAATGCAGCAGCATCCAGAGGGTTCACACTGTGACAAACTGCAGCATCATCCACAGGGTTTACACTGTGACAAACTGCAGCAGCATCCAGAGGGTTCACAGTGTGACAAACTGCAGCAGCATCCAGAGGATTCACACTGTGACAAACTGCAGCAGCATCGAGAGCGTTCACACTGTGACACATGCTGCTGCATCCAGAGGGTTCACATGTGACAAACTGCAGCAGCATCCAGAGGGTTCACACTGTGAAAAACCACAGCAGCATCCAAAGGGTTCTCACTGAGACAAACTGCAGCAGCATCAGAGGGTTCACACTGTGACAAACTGCAGCAGCATCCAGAGGGTTCAGACTGTGACAAACTGCAGCAGCATCCAGAGGGTTCACACTGTGATAAACTGCAGCAGCATCCAGAGTGTTCACACTGTGACAAACTGCAGCAGCATCCAGAGGGTTCACACTGTTCAAACTGCAGCAGCATCCAGAGGGTTCCCACTGTGACAAACTACAGCAGCATCCAGAGGGTTCACACTGTGACAAATTGCAGCAGCATCCAGAGTGTTCACACTGTGACAAACTGCAGCAGCATCCAGTGTGTTCACACTGTGACAAACTGCAGCAGCATCCAGAGGGTTCACACTGTGACACACTGCTGCTGCATCCAGAGGGTTCACATGTGACAAACTGCAGCAGCATCCAGAGGGTTCACACTGTGACAAACTGCAGCAGCATCCAGAGGGTTCTCACTGAGACAAACTGCAGCAGCATCAGAGGGTTCACACTGTGACAAACTGCAGCAGCATCCAGAGTTTTCACACTGTGACAAACTGCAGGAGCATCCAGAGGGTTCACACTGTGACACACTGCAGCAGCATCCAGAGGGTTCACACTGTGACAAATTGCAGCAGCATCCAGAGGGTTCACACTGTGACAAACTGCAGCAGCATCCAGAGGGTTCACACTGTGACAAACCACAGCAGCATCCAGAGGGTTCTCACTGAGACAAATTGCAGCAGCATCAGAGGGTTCACACTGTGACAAACTGCAGCAGCATCCAGAGGATTCAGACTGTGACAAACTGCAGCAGCATCCAGAGGGTTCACACTGTGACAAACTGCCGCAGCATCCAGAGGGTTCACACGGTGACAAACTGCAACAGCATCCAAAGGATTCACACTGTGACAAACTGCAGCAGCATCCAAAGGATTCACACTGTGACAAACTGCAGCAGCATCCAGAGTGTTCACACTGTGACAAACTGCAGCAGCATCCAGAGGGTTCACACACTGTGAAAAACTGCAGCAGCATCCAGAGGGTTCACACGGTGACAAACTGCAACAGCATCCAGAGGGTTCACACATGTGACACACTGCAGCAGCATCCAGAGGGTTCACACTGTGACAAACTGAAGCAGCATCCAGAGGTTCCACACACTGAGACAAACTGCAGCAGCATTCAGAGTTTTCACACACTGTGACAAAATGCAGCAGCATCCAGAGGGTTCACACTGTGACAAACTGCAGCTGCATCCAGAGGGTTCACACTGTGACACACTCCAGCAGCATCTAGAGGGTTCACACTGTGACAAACTGCAGCAGCATCCAGAGGGTTCACACTGTCACAAACTGCAGCAGCATCCAGAGAGTTCACACTGTGACAAACTGCAGCGGCATCCAGAGGGTCTACACATTGTGACAAACTGCAGCAGCATCCAGAGGGTCCATACTGTGACAAACTGCAGCAGCATCCAGAGGGTTCACACTGTGACAAACTGCAGCATCATCCACAGGGTTTACACTGTGACAAACTGCAGCAGCATCCAGAGGATTCACACTGTGACAAACTGCAACAGCATCCAGAGGGTTCACACACTGTGACAAACTGCAGCAACTTCCAGAGTGTTCTCACTGTCACAAACTGCAGAAGCATCCAGAGGATTCACACTGTGACAAACTGCAGCAGCATCCAGAGTGTTCACACGGTGACAAACTGCAGCAGCATCCAGAGTGTTCACACTGTGACAAACTGCAGCAGCATCCAGAGGGTTCACACTGTGACACATGCTGCTGCATCCAGAGGGTTCACATGAGACAAACTGCAGCAGCATCCAGAGGGTTCACACTGTGAAAAACCACAGCAGCATCCAGAGGGTTCTCACTGAGACAAACTGCAGCAGCATCAGAGGGTGCACACTGTGACAAACTGCAGCAGCGTCCAGAGGGTTCACACTGTGACAAACTGCAGCAGCATCCAGAGGGTTCACACTGTGACAAACTACAGCAGCATCCTGAGTGTTCACACTGTGACAAACTGCAGCAGCATCCAGAGTGTTCACACTGTGACAAACTGCAGCAGCATCCAGAGGGTTCACACTGTGACACACTGCAGCAGCATCCAGAGGGTTCACATGTGACAAACTGCAGCAGCATCCAGAGGGTTCACACTGTGACAAACTGCAGCAGCATCCAGAGGGTTCTCACTGAGACAAACTGCAGCAGCATCAGAGGGTTCACACTGTGACAAACTGCAGCAGCATCCAGAGTGTTCACACTGTGACAAACTGCAGGAGCATCCAGAGGGTTCACACTGTGACACACTGCAGCAGCATCCAGAGGGTTCACACTGTGACAAATTGCAGCAGCATCCAGAGGGTTCACACTGTGACAAACTGCAGCAGCATCCAGAGGGTTCACACTGTGACAAACCACAGCAGCATCCAGAGGGTTCTCATTGAGACAAACTGCAGCAGCATCAGAGGGTTCACACTGTGACAAACTGCAGCAGCATCCAGAGGGTTCAGACTGTGACAAACTGCAGCAGCATCCAGAGGGTTCACACTGTGACAAATTGCAGCAGCATCCAGAGGGTTCACACTGTGACAAACTGCAGCAGCATCCAGAGGGTTCACACTGTGACAAACTGCAGCAGCATCCAGAGTGTTCACACTGTGACATACTGCAGCAGCATCCAGAGGGTTCACATGAGACAAACTGCAGCAGCATCCAGAGGGTTCACACTGTGAAAACACTGTGTACAGTTCTGGTCGCCTCATTTTAGGAAGGATGTGGAAGCTCTGGAAAAGGTGCAGAGAAGATTTACCAGGATGTTGCCTGGAATGGAGAGTAGGTCTTACGAGGAAAGGTTGAGGGTGCTAGGCCTTTTCTCATTAGAGCGGAGAAGGATGAGGGGCGACTTGATAGAGGTTTATAAGATGATCAGGGGAATAGATAGAGTAGACAGTCAGAGACTTTTTCCCCAGGTGGAACACACCATTACAAGGGGACATAAATTTAAGGTGAAAGGTGGAAGATATAGGAGGGATATCAGAGGTAGGTTCTTTACCCAGAGAGTAGTGGGGGCATGGAATGCACTGCCTGTGGAAGTAGTTGAGTCAGAAACATTAGTGACCTTCAAGCAGCTGTTGGATAGGTACATGGATTACGGGAAAATGATATAGTGTAGATTTATTTGTTCTTAAGGGCAGCACGGTAGCATTGTGGATAGCACAATTGCTTCACAGATCCATGGTCCCAGGTTCGATTTCGGCTTGGGTCATTGTCTGTGCGGAGTCTGCACGTCCTCCCCGTGTCTGCGTGGGTTTCCTCCGGGTGCTCCGGTTTCCTCCCACAGTCCAAAGATGTGCGGGTTAGGTGAATTGGCCAATGATAAATTGCCCTTAATGTCCAAATTGCCCTTGGTGTTGGGTGGAGGTGTTGAGTTTGGGTAGGGTGCTCTTTCCAAGAGCTGGTGCAGACTCAGTGGGGCCGAATGGCCTCCTTCTGCACTGTAGATTCAATGATAATCTATGATTAATCTAGGACAAAGGTTCGGCACAACATCGTGGGCCGAAGGGCCTGTTCTGTGCTGTATTTTCTATGTTCTATGTTCTATGTTCATCCAGAGGGTTCACACTGTGACAAATTGCAGCAGCATCCAGAGTGTTCACACTGTGACAAACTGCAGCAGCATCCAGAGAGTTCACACTGTTCAAACTGCAGCAGCATCCAGAGGGTTCACACTGTGACAAACTGCAGCAGCACCCAGAGGGTTCACACTGTGACAAATTGCAGCAGCATTAAGAGGGTTCACACTGTGACAAACTGCAGCAGCATCCAGAGGGTTCACACTGTGACAAACCACAGCAGCATCCAGAGGGTTCTCACTGAGACAAACTGCAGCAGCGTCAGAGGGTTCACACTGTGACAAACTGCAGCAGCATCCAGAGGGTTCACACTGTGACAAACTGCAGCAGCATCCAGCGGGTTCACACTGTGACAAACTGCAGCAGCATCCAGTGGATTCACACTGTCACAAACTGCAACAGCATTCAGAGGGTTCACACTGTGTCAAACTGCAGCAGCATCCACAGGGTTTACACTGTGACAAACTGCAGGAGCATCCAGAGGTTTCACATTGTGACAAATTGCAACCGCATCCAGAGGGTTCACACTGTGACAAACTGCAGCAGCATCCAGGGGGTTCACACGGTGACAAACTGCAACAGCATCCAGAGGGTTCACACATGTGACACACTGCAGCCGCATCCAGAGGGTTCACACTGTGACAAACTGAAACAGCATCCAGAGTGTTGACACACTGTGACAAACTGCAGCAGCATCCAGAGGATTCACACTGTGACAAACTGCAGCAGCATCCAGAGTGTTCACACTGTGACAAACTGCAGCAGCATCCAGAGGGTTCACACACTGTGACAAACTGCAGCAGCATCCAGAGGGTGCACACCGTGACAAACTGCAACAGCATCCAGAGGGTTCACACATGTGACACACTGCAGCAGCATCCAGAGGGTTCACACTGTGACAAACTGAAGCAGCATCCAGAGGTTTCACACACTGAGACAAACTGCAGCAGCATTCAGAGGTTTCACACACTGTGACAAAATGCAGCAGCATCCAGAGGGTTCACACTGTGACAAACTGCAGCATCATCCACAGGGTTTACACTGTGACAAACTGCAGCAGCATCCAGAGGGTTCACAGTGTGACAAACTGCAGCAGCATCCAGAGGATTCACACTGTGACAAACTGCAGCAGCATCGAGAGCGTTCACACTGTGACACATGCTGCTGCATCCAGAGGGTTCACATGTGACAAACTGCAGCAGCATCCAGAGGGTTCACACTGTGAAAAACCACAGCAGCATCCAGAGGGTTCTCACTGAGACAAACTGCAGCAGCATCAGAGGGTTCACACTGTGACAAACTGCAGCAGCATCCAGAGGGTTCAGACTGTGACAAACTGCAGCAGCATCCAGAGGGTTCACACTGTGACAAACTGCAGCAGCATCCAGAGTGTTCACACTGTGACAAACTGCAGCAGCATCCAGAGGGTTCACACTGTTCAAACTGCAGCAGCATCCAGAGGGTTCCCACTGTGACAAACTACAGCAGCATCCAGAGGGTTCACACTGTGACAAATTGCAGCAGCATCCAGAGTGTTCACACTGTGACAAACTGCAGCAGCATCCAGAGGGTTCACACTGTTCAAACTGCAGCAGCACCCAGAGGGTTCACACTGTGACAAATTGCAGCAGCATCCAGAGGGTTCACACTGTGACAAACTGCAGCAGCATCCAGAGGGTTCACACTGTGACAAACCACAGCAGCATCCAGAGGGTTCTCACTGAGACAAACTGCAGCAGCATCAGAGGGTTCACACTGTGACAAACTGCAGCAGCATCCAGAGGGTTCACACTGTGACAAACTGCAGCAGCATCCAGCGGGTTCACACTGTGACAAACTGCAGCAGCATCCAGAGGGTTCACACTGTGACAAACTGCAGCAGCATCCAGAGGGTTCACACTGTGACAAATTGCAGCAGCATCCAGAGGGTTCACACTGTGACAAACTGCAGCAGCATCCAGAGTGTTCACACTGTGACAACCTGCAGCAGCATCCAGAGGGTTCACACTGTTCAAACTGCTGCAGCATCCAGAGGGTTCACACTGTGACAAACTGCAGCAGCATCCAGAGGGTTCACAATGTGACGAAGTGGAGCGGCATCCAGAGGGTTCACACTGTGACAAACTGCAGCAGCATCGAGAGGGTTCACACTGTGACAAACTGCAGCAGCATCCAGAGGGTTCACAATGTGACGAAGTGGAGCGGCATCCAGAGGGTTTGCACTGTGACAAACTGCAGCAGCATCCACAGTGTTCACACACTGTGACAAACTGCAGCAGCATCCACAGTGTTTACACTGTGACAAACTGCAGGAGCATCCAGAGGTGTCACATTGTGACCAACTGCAGCCGCATCCAGAGGGTTCACACTGTGACAAACTGCAACAGCATCCAGAGGGTTCACACACTGTGACAAATTGCAGCAGCATCCAGAGGATTCACACTGTGACAAACTGCAGCAGCATCCAGAGTGTTCACACTGTGACAAACTGCAGCAGCATCCAGAGGGATCACACTGTGACACACTGCAGCTGCATCCAGAGGGTTCCCACTGTGACAAACTGCAGCAGCATCCAGAGGGTTCACACTGTGACAAACTGCAGAAGCATCCAGAGACTTTGCACTGAGACAAACTGCAGCAGGATCCAGAGAGTTCACACTGTGATAAACTGCAGCAGCATCCAGAGGGTTCACACTGTGACAAACTGCAGCAGCATCCAGAGGATTCACTGATTGTCACAAACTGCAGCAGCATCCAGAGGGTTCACACTGTGACACACTGCTGCTGCATCCAGAGGGTTCACACTGTGACAAGCTGCAGCAGCATCCAGAGGGTTCACACTGTGAAAAACTGCAGCAGCATCCAGAGGGTTCACACTGTGACAAACTGCAGCAGCATCCAGAGGGTTCACACTGTGAACAACTGCTGCAGCATCCAGAGGGTTCACACTGTGACAAACTGCAGCAGCATCCAGAGGGTTCGCAGACTGTGACAAACTGCAGCAGCCTCCAGAGGGTTCACACACTGTGACAAACTGCAGCAGCATCCAGAGGGTTCACACACTGTGACAAACTGCAGCAGCATCCTGAGGGTTCGCAGACTGTGACAAACTGCAGCAGCCTCCTGAGGGTTCACATTGTGACAAACTGCAGCAACATCCAGAGTGTTCACACTGTCACAAACTGCAGAAGCATTCAGAGGCTTCACACTGTGACAAACTGCAGCAGCATCCAGAGGGTTCACAGACCGTGACAAACTTCAGCAGCCTCCAGATTGTTCACACTGTGACAAACTGCATCAGTATCCAGAGGGTTCACACTGTGACAAACTACAGCAGCATCCAGAGTGTTCACACTGTGACAAACTGAGCAGCATCCAGAGGGATCACACTGTGACACACTGCAGCTGCATTCAGAGGGTTCCCACTGTGACAAACTGCAGCAGCTTCCAGAGGGTTCACACTGTGACAAACTGCAGCAGCATCCAGAGACTTTGCACTGAGACGAACTGCAGCAGGATCCAGAGAGTTCACACTGTGATAATCTGCAGCAGCATCCAGAGGGTTCACACTGTGACAAACTGCAGCAGCATCCAGAGGATTCACACTGTGACAAACTGCAGCAGCATCCAGAGTGTTCACACTGTGACAAACTGCAGCAGCATCCAGAGGGTTCACACACTGTGACAAACTGCAGCAGCATCCAGAGGGTTCACACTGTGACAAACTGCAACGGCATCCAGAGGGTTCACACATGTGACACACTGCAGCAGCATCCAGAGGGTTCACACTGTGACAAACTGCAGCAGAATCCAGAGGGTTCACAAACTGTGACAAACTGCAGCAGCATCCAGTGGATTCACACTGTCACAAACTGCAACAGCATCCAGAGGGTTCACACACTGTGTCGCACTGCAGCAACATCCAAAGTGTTCACACTGTCACAAACTGCAGAAGCATCTATAGGGTTCATACTGTGACAAACTGCAGCAGCATCCAGAGGGGTCACAGGCCATGACAAACTGCAGCAGCAACCAGAAGGTTCGCACTGTGACGAACTGGAGCAGTATCCAGAGGGTTCACACTGTGTCAAACTACAGCAGCATCCAGAGTGTTCACACTGTGACAAACTGCTGCTGCATCCAGAGGGTTCACACTGTGACAAACTGCAGCAGCATCCAGAGAGTTCACACTGAGAAAAACCGCAGCAGCATCCAGAGGGTTCACACTGTGACAAACTGCAGCAGCATCCAGAGGGTTCACACTGTGAACAGCTGCAGCAGCATCCAGATGGTTCACACTGTGAAAACCTGCAGCAGCATCCACTGGGTTCACAGTGTGACAAACTGCAGCAGCATCCAGAGGGTTCACATTGTCACAAACTGCAGAAGCATTCAGAGGGTTCACACTGTGACAAACTGCAGCAGCATCCAGAGGGTTCACAGACCATGACAAACTGCAGCAGCCTCCAGAGGGTTCACTCTGTGACAAACTGCATCAGTATCCAGAGGGTTCACACTGTGACAAACTACAGCAGCATCCAGAGGGATCACACTGTGACACACTGCAGCTGCATCCAGAGGGTTCCCACTGTGTCAAACTGCAGCAGCATCCAGAGGGTTCACACTGTGACAAACTGCAGCAGCATCCAGAGACTTTGCACTGAGACAAACTGCAGCAGGATCCAGAGAGTTCACACTGTGATAAACTGCAGCAGCATCCAGAGGGTTCACACTGTGACAAACTGCAGCAGCATCCAGAGGGTTCACACTGTGTCAAACTGCAGCAGCATCCACAGTGTTTACACTGTGACAAACTGCAGGAGCATCCAGAGGTGTCACATTGTGACCAACTGCAGCCGCATCCAGAGAGTTCACACTGTGACAAACTGCAACAGCATCCAGAGGGTTCACACACTGTGACAAATTGCAGCAGCATCCAGAGGATTCACACTGTGACAAACTGCAGCAGCATCCAGAGTGTTCACACTGTGACAAACTGCAGCAGCATCCAGAGGGTTCACACACTGTGACAAACTGCAGCAGCATCCAGAGGGTTTACACTGTGACAAACTGCAACAGCATCCTGAGGGTTCACACATGTGACGCACTGCAGCAGCATCCAGAGGGTTCACACACTGAGACAAACTGCAGCAGCATCCAGAGGTTTCACACACTGTGACAAAATGCAGCAGCATCCAGAGGGTTCACACTGTGACAAACTGCAGCTGCATCCAGAGGGTTCACACTGTGACACACTCCAGCAGCATCCAGAGGGTTCACACTGTGACAGACTGCAGCAGCATCCAGAGGTTTCACTCACTGACAAACTGCAGCAGCATCCAGAGGGTTCACAGACTGTGACAAACTGCAGCAGCATCCAGAGGGTTCACACTGTGACAAACTGCAGCAGCATCCAGAGTGTTCACACTGTGACAAACTGCAGCAGCATCCAGAGGGTTCACAGACTGTGACAAACTGCAGCAGCATCCAGAGGGTTCACACTGTGACACACTCCAGCAGCATCCAGAGGGTTCACACTGTGACAGACTGCAGCAGCATCCAGAGGTTTCACTCACTGACAAACTGCAGCAGCATCCAGAGGGTTCACAGACTGTGGCAAACTGCAGCAGCATCCAGAGGGTTCACACTGTGACAAACTGCAGCAGCATCCAGAGTGTTCACACTGTTCAAACTGCAGCAGCATCCAGAGGGTTCACACTGTGACAAACTGCAGCAGCATCCAGAGGGTTCACAATGTGACAAAGTGTAGCGGCATCCAGAGGGTTCACACTGTGACAAACTGCAACAGCATCCAGAGGGTTCACACTGTGACAAACTGCAGCAACATCCAGAGGGTTCACACTGTGACAAACTGCAGCAGCATCGAGAGGGTTCACACTGTGACAAACTGCAGCAGCATCCAGAGGGTTCACAATGTGACGAAGTGGAGCGGCATCCAGAGGGTTTGCACTGTGACAAACTGCAGCAGCATCCACAGTGTTCACACACTGTGACAAAATGCAGCAGCATCCAGAGGGTTCACACTGGGAACAAACTGCAGCAGCATCCAGAGGGTTCACACACTTTGACAAACTGCAGCAGCATCCAGAAGGTTCACACTGTGATAAACTGCAGCAGCATCCAGAGGGTTCACCCTGTGACAAACTGCAGCAGCATCCAGAGGGTTCACACACTGTGACAAACTGCATCAGCATCCAGAGGGTTCACACTGTGACAAACTGCAGCAGCATCCAGAGGGTTCACACTGTGAAAAACTGCAGCAGCATCCAGAGGGTTCACACTGTGACAAACTGCAGCACCATCCAGAGGGTTCCAATTGTGAATAACTGCAGCAGCATCCAGAGGGTTCACACTGTGACAAACTGCAGCAGCATCCAGAGGGTTCACACTGTGACAAACTGCAGCAACATCCAGAGTGTTCACACTGTCACAAACTGCAGAAGCATTCAGAGAGTTCACACTGTGACAAACTGCAGCAGCATCCAGAGGGTTCACACTGTGAAAAACTGCAGCAGCATCCAGAGGGTTCACACTGTGACAAACTGCAGCAGCATCCAGAGGGTTCCCATTGTGAACAACTGCAGCAGCATCCAGAGGGTTCACACTGTGACAAACTGCAGCAGCATCCAGAGGGTTCACATTGTGACAAACTGCAGCAACATCCAGAGTGTTCAGACTGTCACAAACTGCAGAAGCATTCAGAGAGTTCACACTGTGACAAACTGCATCAGCATCCAGAGGGTTCACACTGTGAAAAACTGCAGCAGCATCCAGAGGGTTCACACTGTGAAAAACTGCAGCAGCATCCAGAGGGTTCACACTGTGACAAACTGCAGCAGCATCCAGAGGGTTCCCATTGTGAACAACTGCAGCAGCATCCAGAGGGTTCACACTGTGACAAACTGCAGCAGCATCCAGAGGGTTCGCAGACTGTGACAAACTGCAGCAGCCTCCAGAGGGTTCACACTGTGACAAACTGCAGCAGCATCCTGAGGGTTCGCAGACTGTGACAAACTGCAGCTGCCTCCAGAGGGTTCACATTGTGACAAACTGCAGCAACATCCAGAGTGTTCACACTGTGACAAACTGCAGAAGCATTCAGAGGCTTCACACTGTGACAAACTGCAGCAGCATCCAGAGGGTTCACAGACCGTGACAAACTTCAGCAGCCTCCAGATTGTTCACACTGTGACAAACTGCATCAGTATCCAGAGGGTTCACACTGTGACAAACTACAGCAGCATCCAGAGTGTTCACACTGTGACAAACTGAGCAGCATCCAGAGGGATCACACTGTGACACACTGCAGCTGCATTCAGAGGGTTCCCACTGTGACAAACTGCAGCAGCTTCCAGAGGGTTCACACTGTGACAAACTGCAGCAGCATCCAGAGACTTTGCACTGAGACGAACTGCAGCAGGATCCAGAGAGTTCACACTGTGATAATCTGCAGCAGCATCCAGAGGGTTCACACTGTGACAAACTGCAGCAGCATCCAGAGGATTCACACTGTGACAAACTGCAGCAGCATCCAGAGTGTTCACACTGTGACAAACTGCAGCAGCATCCAGAGGGTTCACACACTGTGACAAACTGCAGCAGCATCCAGAGGGTTCACACTGTGACAAACTGCAACGGCATCCAGAGGGTTCACACATGTGACACACTGCAGCAGCATCCAGAGGGTTCACACTGTGACAAACTGCAGCAGAATCCAGAGGGTTCACAAACTGTGACAAACTGCAGCAGCATCCAGTGGATTCACACTGTCACAAACTGCAACAGCATCCAGAGGGTTCACACACTGTGTCGAACTGCAGCAACATCCAAAGTGTTCACACATATAGCACAATTGCTTCACAGCTCCAAGGTCCCAGGTTCAATTCCGGCTTGGGTCACTGTCTGTGCGGAGTCTGCACATCCTCCCCGTGTGTGCGTGGGTTTCCTCCGGGTGCTCCGGTTTCCTCCCACAGTCCAAAGATGTGCAGGTTAGGTGGATTGGCCATGATAAATTGCCCTTAGTGTCCAAAATTGCCCTTAGTGTTGGGTTGGGTTATGGGGATAGGGTGGAGGTGTTGACCTTGGGTAGGGTGCTCTTTCCAAGAGCCGGTGCAGACTCGATGGGCCGAATGGCCTCCTTCTGCACTGTAAATTCTATGATACACTGTCACAAACTGCAGAAGCATCTATAGGGTTCATACTGTGACAAACTGCAGCAGCATCCAGAGGGGTCACAGGCCATGACAAACTGCAGCAGCAACCAGAGGGTTCGCACTGTGACGAACTGGAGCAGTATCCAGAGGGTTCACACTGTGTCAAACTACAGCAGCATCCAGAGTGTTCACACTGTGACAAATTGCTGCTGCATCCAGAGGGTTCACACTGTGACAAACTGCAGCAGCATCCAGAGAGTTCACACTGAGAAAAACCGCAGCAGCATCCAGAGGGTTCACACTGTGACAAACTGCAGCAGCATCCAGAGGGTTCACACTGTGAACAGCTGCAGCAGCATCCAGATGGTTCACACTGTGAAAAACTGCAGCAGCATCCACTGGGTTCACACTGTGACAAACTGCAGCAGCATCCAGAGGGTTCACATTGTCACAAACTGCAGAAGCATTCAGAGGGTTCACACTGTGACAAACTGCAGCAGCATCCAGAGGGTTCACAGACCATGACAAACTGCAGCAGCCTCCAGAGGGTTCACTCTGTGACAAACTGCATCAGTATCCAGAGGGTTCACACTGTGACAAACTACAGCAGCATCCAGAGGGATCACACTGTGACACACTGCAGCTGCATCCAGAGGGTTCCCACTGTGTCAAACTGCAGCAGCATCCAGAGGGTTCACACTGTGACAAACTGCAGCAGCATCCAGAGACTTTGCACTGAGACAAACTGCAGCAGGATCCAGAGAGTTCACACTGTGATAAACTGCAGCAGCATCCAGAGGGTTCACACTGTGACAAACTGCAGCAGCATCCAGAGGGTTCACACTGTGTCAAACTGCAGCAGCATCCACAGTGTTTACACTGTGACAAACTGCAGGAGCATCCAGAGGTGTCACATTGTGACCAACTGCAGCCGCATCCAGAGAGTTCACACTGTGACAAACTGCAACAGCATCCAGAGGGTTCACACACTGTGACAAATTGCAGCAGCATCCAGAGGATTCACACTGTGACAAACTGCAGCAGCATCCAGAGGGTTCACACACTGTGACAAACTGCAGCAGCATCCAGAGGGTTCACACTGTGACAAACTGCAACAGCATCCTGAGGGTTCACACATGTGACGCACTGCAGCAGCATCCAGAGGGTTCACACACTGAGACAAACTGCAGCAGCATCCAGAGGTTTCACACACTGTGACAAAATGCAGCAGCATCCAGAGGGTTCACACTGTGACAAACTGCAGCTGCATCCAGAGGGTTCACACTGTGACACACTCCAGCAGCATCCAGAGGGTTCACACTGTGACAGACTGCAGCAGCATCCAGAGGTTTCACTCACTGACAAACTGCAGCAGCATCCAGAGGGTTCACAGACTGTGACAAACTGCAGCAGCATCCAGAGGGTTCACACTGTGACAAACTGCAGCAGCATCCAGAGTGTTCACACTGTGACAAACTGCAGCAGCATCCAGAGGGTTCACAGACTGTGACAAACTGCAGCAGCATCCAGAGGGTTCACACTGTGACACACTCCAGCAGCATCCAGAGGGTTCACACTGTGACAGACTGCAGCAGCATCCAGAGGTTTCACTCACTGACAAACTGCAGCAGCATCCAGAGGGTTCACAGACTGTGGCAAACTGCAGCAGCATCCAGAGGGTTCACACTGTGACAAACTGCAGCAGCATCCAGAGTGTTCACACTGTTCAAACTGCAGCAGCATCCAGAGGGTTCACACTGTGACAAACTGCAGCAGCATCCAGAGGGTTCACAATGTGACGAAGTGGAGCGGCATCCAGAGGGTTCACACTGTGACAAACTGCAACAGCATCCAGAGGGTTCACACTGTGACAAACTGCAGCAACATCCAGAGGGTTCACACTGTGACAAACTGCAGCAGCATCGAGAGGGTTCACACTGTGACAAACTGCAGCAGCATCCAGAGGGTTCACAATGTGACGAAGTGGAGCGGCATCCAGAGGGTTTGCACTGTGACAAACTGCAGCAGCATCCACAGTGTTCACACACTGTGACAAACTGCAGCAGCATCCAGAGGGTTCACACTGGGAACAAACTGCAGCAGCATCCAGAGGGTTCACACACTTTGACAAACTGCAGCAGCATCCAGAAGGTTCACACTGTGATAAACTGCAGCAGCATCCAGAGGGTTCACCCTGTGACAAACTGCAGCAGCATCCAGAGGGTTCACACACTGTGACAAACTGCATCAGCATCCAGAGGGTTCACACTGTGACAAACTGCAGCAGCATCCAGAGGGTTCACACTGTGAAAAACTGCAGCAGCATCCAGAGGGTTCACACTGTGACAAACTGCAGCACCATCCAGAGGGTTCCAATTGTGAATAACTGCAGCAGCATCCAGAGGGTTCACACTGTGACAAACTGCAGCAGCATCCAGAGGGTTCACACTGTGACAAACTGCAGCAACATCCAGAGTGTTCACACTGTCACAAACTGCAGAAGCATTCAGAGAGTTCACACTGTGACAAACTGCAGCAGCATCCAGAGGGTTCACACTGTGAAAAACTGCAGCAGCATCCAGAGGGTTCACACTGTGACAAACTGCAGCAGCATCCAGAGGGTTCCCATTGTGAACAACTGCAGCAGCATCCAGAGGGTTCACACTGTGACAAACTGCAGCAGCATCCAGAGGGTTCACATTGTGACAAACTGCAGCAACATCCAGAGTGTTCAGACTGTCACAAACTGCAGAAGCATTCAGAGAGTTCACACTGTGACAAACTGCATCAGCATCCAGAGGGTTCACACTGTGAAAAACTGCAGCAGCATCCAGAGGGTTCACACTGTGAAAAACTGCAGCAGCATCCAGAGGGTTCACACTGTGACAAACTGCAGCAGCATCCAGAGGGTTCCCATTGTGAACAACTGCAGCAGCATCCAGAGGGTTCACACTGTGACAAACTGCAGCAGCATCCAGAGGGTTCGCAGACTGTGACAAACTGCAGCAGCCTCCAGAGGGTTCACACTGTGGCAAACTGCAGCAGCATCCTGAGGGTTCGCAGACTGTGACAAACTGCAGCTGCCTCCAGAGGGTTCACATTGTGACAAACTGCAGCAACATCCAGAGTGTTCACACTGTCACAAACTGCAGAAGCATTCAGAGGCTTCACACTGTGACAAACTGCAGCAGCATCCAGAGGGTTCACAGACCGTGACAAACTTCAGCAGCCTCCAGATTGTTCACACTGTGACAAACTGCATCAGTATCCAGAGGGTTCACACTGTGACAAACTACAGCAGCATCCAGAGTGTTCACACTGTGACAAACTGAGCAGCATCCAGAGGGATCACACTGTGACACACTGCAGCTGCATTCAGAGGGTTCCCACTGTGACAAACTGCAGCAGCTTCCAGAGGGTTCACACTGTGACAAACTGCAGCAGCATCCAGAGACTTTGCACTGAGACGAACTGCAGCAGGATCCAGAGAGTTCACACTGTGATAATCTGCAGCAGCATCCAGAGGGTTCACACTGTGACAAACTGCAGCAGCATCCAGAGGATTCACACTGTGACAAACTGCAGCAGCATCCAGAGTGTTCACACTGTGACAAACTGCAGCAGCATCCAGAGGGTTCACACACTGTGACAAACTGCAGCAGCATCCAGAGGGTTCACACTGTGACAAACTGCAACGGCATCCAGAGGGTTCACACATGTGACACACTGCAGCAGCATCCAGAGGGTTCACACTGTGACAAACTGCAGCAGAATCCAGAGGGTTCACAAACTGTGACAAACTGCAGCAGCATCCAGTGGATTCACACTGTCACAAACTGCAACAGCATCCAGAGGGTTCACACACTGTGTCGAACTGCAGCAACATCCAAAGTGTTCACACTGTCACAAACTGCAGAAGCATCTATAGGGTTCATACTGTGACAAACTGCAGCAGCATCCAGAGGGGTCACAGGCCATGACAAACTGCAGCAGCAACCAGAGGGTTCGCACTGTGACAAACTGCAGCAGCATCCAGAGACTTTGCACTGAGACGAACTGCAGCAGGATCCAGAGAGTTCACACTGTGATAATCTGCAGCAGCATCCAGAGGGTTCACACTGTGACAAACTGCAGCAGCATCCAGAGGATTCACACTGTGACAAACTGCAGCAGCATCCAGAGTGTTCACACTGTGACAAACTGCAGCAGCATCCAGAGGGTTCACACACTGTGACAAACTGCAGCAGCATCCAGAGGGTTCACACTGTGACAAACTGCAACGGCATCCAGAGGGTTCACACATGTGACACATTGCAGCAGCATCCAGAGGGTTCACACTGTGACAAACTGCAGCAGAATCCAGAGGGTTCACAAACTGTGACAAACTGCAGCAGCATCCAGTGGATTCACACTGTCACAAACTGCAACAGCATCCAGAGGGTTCACACACTGTGTCGAACTGCAGCAACATCCAAAGTGTTCACACATATAGCACAATTGCTTCACAGCTCCAAGGTCCCAGGTTCAATTCCGGCTTGGGTCACTGTCTGTGCGGAGTCTGCACATCCTCCCCGTGTGTGCGTGGGTTTCCTCCGGGTGCTCCGGTTTCCTCCCACAGTCCAAAGATGTGCAGGTTAGGTGGATTGGCCATGATAAATTGCCCTTAGTGTCCAAAATTGCCCTTAGTGTTGGGTTGGGTTATGGGGATAGGGTGGAGGTGTTGACCTTGGGTAGGGTGCTCTTTCCAAGAGCCGGTGCAGACTCGATGGGCCGAATGGCCTCCTTCTGCACTGTAAATTCTATGATACACTGTCACAAACTGCAGAAGCATCTATAGGGTTCATACTGTGACAAACTGCAGCAGCATCCAGAGGGGTCACAGGCCATGACAAACTGCAGCAGCAACCAGAGGGTTCGCACTGTGACGAACTGGAGCAGTATCCAGAGGGTTCACACTGTGTCAAACTACAGCAGCATCCAGAGTGTTCACACTGTGACAAATTGCTGCTGCATCCAGAGGGTTCACACTGTGACAAACTGCAGCAGCATCCAGAGAGTTCACACTGAGAAAAACCGCAGCAGCATCCAGAGGGTTCACACTGTGACAAACTGCAGCAGCATCCAGAGGGTTCACACTGTGAACAGCTGCAGCAGCATCCAGATGGTTCACACTGTGAAAAACTGCAGCAGCATCCACTGGGTTCACACTGTGACAAACTGCAGCAGCATCCAGAGGGTTCACATTGTCACAAACTGCAGAAGCATTCAGAGGGTTCACACTGTGACAAACTGCAGCAGCATCCAGAGGGTTCACAGACCATGACAAACTGCAGCAGCCTCCAGAGGGTTCACTCTGTGACAAACTGCATCAGTATCCAGAGGGTTCACACTGTGACAAACTACAGCAGCATCCAGAGGGATCACACTGTGACACACTGCAGCTGCATCCAGAGGGTTCCCACTGTGTCAAACTGCAGCAGCATCCAGAGGGTTCACACTGTGACAAACTGCAGCAGCATCCAGAGACTTTGCACTGAGACAAACTGCAGCAGGATCCAGAGAGTTCACACTGTGATAAACTGCAGCAGCATCCAGAGGGTTCACACTGTGACAAACTGCAGCAGCATCCAGAGGGTTCACACTGTGTCAAACTGCAGCAGCATCCACAGTGTTTACACTGTGACAAACTGCAGGAGCATCCAGAGGTGTCACATTGTGACCAACTGCAGCCGCATCCAGAGAGTTCACACTGTGACAAACTGCAACAGCATCCAGAGGGTTCACACACTGTGACAAATTGCAGCAGCATCCAGAGGATTCACACTGTGACAAACTGCAGCAGCATCCAGAGGGTTCACACACTGTGACAAACTGCAGCAGCATCCAGAGGGTTCACACTGTGACAAACTGCAACAGCATCCTGAGGGTTCACACATGTGACGCACTGCAGCAGCATCCAGAGGGTTCACACACTGAGACAAACTGCAGCAGCATCCAGAGGTTTCACACACTGTGACAAAATGCAGCAGCATCCAGAGGGTTCACACTGTGACAAACTGCAGCTGCATCCAGAGGGTTCACACTGTGACACACTCCAGCAGCATCCAGAGGGTTCACACTGTGACAGACTGCAGCAGCATCCAGAGGTTTCACTCACTGACAAACTGCAGCAGCATCCAGAGGGTTCACAGACTGTGACAAACTGCAGCAGCATCCAGAGGGTTCACACTGTGACAAACTGCAGCAGCATCCAGAGTGTTCACACTGTGACAAACTGCAGCAGCATCCAGAGGGTTCACAGACTGTGACAAACTGCAGCAGCATCCAGAGGGTTCACACTGTGACACACTCCAGCAGCATCCAGAGGGTTCACACTGTGACAGACTGCAGCAGCATCCAGAGGTTTCACTCACTGACAAACTGCAGCAGCATCCAGAGGGTTCACAGACTGTGGCAAACTGCAGCAGCATCCAGAGGGTTCACACTGTGACAAACTGCAGCAGCATCCAGAGTGTTCACACTGTTCAAACTGCAGCAGCATCCAGAGGGTTCACACTGTGACAAACTGCAGCAGCATCCAGAGGGTTCACAATGTGACGAAGTGGAGCGGCATCCAGAGGGTTCACACTGTGACAAACTGCAACAGCATCCAGAGGGTTCACACTGTGACAAACTGCAGCAACATCCAGAGGGTTCACACTGTGACAAACTGCAGCAGCATCGAGAGGGTTCACACTGTGACAAACTGCAGCAGCATCCAGAGGGTTCACAATGTGACGAAGTGGAGCGGCATCCAGAGGGTTTGCACTGTGACAAACTGCAGCAGCATCCACAGTGTTCACACACTGTGACAAACTGCAGCAGCATCCAGAGGGTTCACACTGGGAACAAACTGCAGCAGCATCCAGAGGGTTCACACACTTTGACAAACTGCAGCAGCATCCAGAAGGTTCACACTGTGATAAACTGCAGCAGCATCCAGAGGGTTCACCCTGTGACAAACTGCAGCAGCATCCAGAGGGTTCACACACTGTGACAAACTGCATCAGCATCCAGAGGGTTCACACTGTGACAAACTGCAGCAGCATCCAGAGGGTTCACACTGTGAAAAACTGCAGCAGCATCCAGAGGGTTCACACTGTGACAAACTGCAGCACCATCCAGAGGGTTCCAATTGTGAATAACTGCAGCAGCATCCAGAGGGTTCACACTGTGACAAACTGCAGCAGCATCCAGAGGGTTCACACTGTGACAAACTGCAGCAACATCCAGAGTGTTCACACTGTCACAAACTGCAGAAGCATTCAGAGAGTTCACACTGTGACAAACTGCAGCAGCATCCAGAGGGTTCACACTGTGAAAAACTGCAGCAGCATCCAGAGGGTTCACACTGTGACAAACTGCAGCAGCATCCAGAGGGTTCCCATTGTGAACAACTGCAGCAGCATCCAGAGGGTTCACACTGTGACAAACTGCAGCAGCATCCAGAGGGTTCACATTGTGACAAACTGCAGCAACATCCAGAGTGTTCAGACTGTCACAAACTGCAGAAGCATTCAGAGAGTTCACACTGTGACAAACTGCATCAGCATCCAGAGGGTTCACACTGTGAAAAACTGCAGCAGCATCCAGAGGGTTCACACTGTGAAAAACTGCAGCAGCATCCAGAGGGTTCACACTGTGACAAACTGCAGCAGCATCCAGAGGGTTCCCATTGTGAACAACTGCAGCAGCATCCAGAGGGTTCACACTGTGACAAACTGCAGCAGCATCCAGAGGGTTCGCAGACTGTGACAAACTGCAGCAGCAACCAGAGGGTTCACACTGTGACAAACTGCAGCAGCATCCTGAGGGTTCGCAGACTGTGACAAACTGCAGCTGCCTCCAGAGGGTTCACATTGTGACAAACTGCAGCAACATCCAGAGTGTTCACACTGTCACAAACTGCAGAAGCATTCAGAGGCTTCACACTGTGACAAACTGCAGCAGCATCCAGAGGGTTCACAGACCGTGACAAACTTCAGCAGCCTCCAGATTGTTCACACTGTGACAAACTGCATCAGTATCCAGAGGGTTCACACTGTGACAAACTACAGCAGCATCCAGAGTGTTCACACTGTGACAAACTGAGCAGCATCCAGAGGGATCACACTGTGACACACTGCAGCTGCATTCAGAGGGTTCCCACTGTGACAAACTGCAGCAGCTTCCAGAGGGTTCACACTGTGACAAACTGCAGCAGCATCCAGAGACTTTGCACTGAGACGAACTGCAGCAGGATCCAGAGAGTTCACACTGTGATAATCTGCAGCAGCATCCAGAGGGTTCACACTGTGACAAACTGCAGCAGCATCCAGAGGATTCACACTGTGACAAACTGCAGCAGCATCCAGAGTGTTCACACTGTGACAAACTGCAGCAGCATCCAGAGGGTTCACACACTGTGACAAACTGCAGCAGCATCCAGAGGGTTCACACTGTGACAAACTGCAACGGCATCCAGAGGGTTCACACATGTGACACACTGCAGCAGCATCCAGAGGGTTCACACTGTGACAAACTGCAGCAGAATCCAGAGGGTTCACAAACTGTGACAAACTGCAGCAGCATCCAGTGGATTCACACTGTCACAAACTGCAACAGCATCCAGAGGGTTCACACACTGTGTCGAACTGCAGCAACATCCAAAGTGTTCACACTGTCACAAACTGCAGAAGCATCTATAGGGTTCATACTGTGACAAACTGCAGCAGCATCCAGAGGGGTCACAGGCCATGACAAACTGCAGCAGCAACCAGAGGGTTCGCACTGTGACGAACTGGAGCAGTATCCAGAGGGTTCACACTGTGTCAAACTACAGCAGCATCCAGAGTGTTCACACTGTGACAAATTGCTGCTGCATCCAGAGGGTTCACACTGTGACAAACTGCAGCAGCATCCAGAGAGTTCACACTGAGAAAAACCGCAGCAGCATCCAGAGGGTTCACACTGTGACAAACTGCAGCAGCATCCAGAGGGTTCACACTGTGAACAGCTGCAGCAGCATCCAGATGGTTCACACTGTGAAAAACTGCAGCAGCATCCACTGGGTTCACACTGTGACAAACTGCAGCAGCATCCAGAGGGTTCACATTGTCACAAACTGCAGAAGCATTCAGAGGGTTCACACTGTGACAAACTGCAGCAGCATCCAGAGGGTTCACAGACCATGACAAACTGCAGCAGCCTCCAGAGGGTTCACTCTGTGACAAACTGCATCAGTATCCAGAGGGTTCACACTGTGACAAACTACAGCAGCATCCAGAGGGATCACACTGTGACACACTGCAGCTGCATCCAGAGGGTTCCCACTGTGTCAAACTGCAGCAGCATCCAGAGGGTTCACACTGTGACAAACTGCAGCAGCATCCAGAGACTTTGCACTGAGACAAACTGCAGCAGGATCCAGAGAGTTCACACTGTGATAAACTGCAGCAGCATCCAGAGGGTTCACACTGTGACAAACTGCAGCAGCATCCAGAGGGTTCACACTGTGTCAAACTGCAGCAGCATCCACAGTGTTTACACTGTGACAAACTGCAGGAGCATCCAGAGGTGTCACATTGTGACCAACTGCAGCCGCATCCAGAGAGTTCACACTGTGACAAACTGCAACAGCATCCAGAGGGTTCACACACTGTGACAAATTGCAGCAGCATCCAGAGGATTCACACTGTGACAAACTGCAGCAGCATCCAGAGGGTTCACACACTGTGACAAACTGCAGCAGCATCCAGAGGGTTCACACTGTGACAAACTGCAACAGCATCCTGAGGGTTCACACATGTGACGCACTGCAGCAGCATCCAGAGGGTTCACACACTGAGACAAACTGCAGCAGCATCCAGAGGTTTCACACACTGTGACAAAATGCAGCAGCATCCAGAGGGTTCACACTGTGACAAACTGCAGCTGCATCCAGAGGGTTCACACTGTGACACACTCCAGCAGCATCCAGAGGGTTCACACTGTGACAGACTGCAGCAGCATCCAGAGGTTTCACTCACTGACAAACTGCAGCAGCATCCAGAGGGTTCACAGACTGTGACAAACTGCAGCAGCATCCAGAGGGTTCACACTGTGACAAACTGCAGCAGCATCCAGAGTGTTCACACTGTGACAAACTGCAGCAGCATCCAGAGGGTTCACAGACTGTGACAAACTGCAGCAGCATCCAGAGGGTTCACACTGTGACACACTCCAGCAGCATCCAGAGGGTTCACACTGTGACAGACTGCAGCAGCATCCAGAGGTTTCACTCACTGACAAACTGCAGCAGCATCCAGAGGGTTCACAGACTGTGACAAACTGCAGCAGCATCCAGAGGGTTCACACTGTGACAAACTGCAGCAGCATCCAGAGTGTTCACACTGTTCAAACTGCAGCAGCATCCAGAGGGTTCACACTGTGACAAACTGCAGCAGCATCCAGAGGGTTCACAATGTGACGAAGTGGAGCGGCATCCAGAGGGTTCACACTGTGACAAACTGCAACAGCATCCAGAGGGTTCACACTGTGACAAACTGCAGCAACATCCAGAGGGTTCACACTGTGACAAACTGCAGCAGCATCGAGAGGGTTCACACTGTGACAAACTGCAGCAGCATCCAGAGGGTTCACAATGTGACGAAGTGGAGCGGCATCCAGAGGGTTTGCACTGTGACAAACTGCAGCAGCATCCACAGTGTTCACACACTGTGACAAACTGCAGCAGCATCCAGAGGGTTCACACTGGGAACAAACTGCAGCAGCATCCAGAGGGTTCACACACTTTGACAAACTGCAGCAGCATCCAGAAGGTTCACACTGTGATAAACTGCAGCAGCATCCAGAGGGTTCACCCTGTGACAAACTGCAGCAGCATCCAGAGGGTTCACACACTGTGACAAACTGCAGCAGCATCCAGAGGGTTCACACTGTGACAAACTGCAGCAGCATCCAGAGGGTTCACACTGTGAAAAACTGCAGCAGCATCCAGAGGGTTCACACTGTGACAAACTGTAGCACCATCCAGAGGGTTCCCATTGTGAATAACTGCAGCAGCATCCAGAGGGTTCACACTGTGACAAACTGCAGCAGCATCCAGAGGGTTCACACTGTGACAAACTGCAGCAACATCCAGAGTGTTCACACTGTCACAAACTGCAGAAGCATTCAGAGAGTTCACACTGTGACAAACTGCAGCAGCATCCAGAGGGTTCACACTGTGACAAACTGCAGCAGCATCCAGAGGGTTCACACTGTGACAAACTGCAGCAGCATCCAGAGGGTTCCCATTGTGAACAACTGCAGCAGCATCCAGAGGGTTCACACTGTGACAAACTGCAGCAGCATCCAGAGGGTTCACATTGTGACAAACTGCAGCAACATCCAGAGTGTTCAGACTGTCACAAACTGCAGAAGCATTCAGAGAGTTCACACTGTGACAAACTGCATCAGCATCCAGAGGGTTCACACTGTGACAAACTGCAGCAGCATCCAGAGGGTTCACACTGTGAAAAACTGCAGCAGCATCCAGAGGGTTCACACTGTGACAAACTGCAGCAGCATCCAGAGGGTTCCCATTGTGAACAACTGCAGCAGCATCCAGAGGGTTCACACTGTGACAAACTGCAGCAGCATCCAGAGGGTTCACATTGTGACAAACTGCAGCAACATCCAGAGTGTTCACACTGTCACAAACTGCAGAAGCATTCAGAGAGTTCACACTGTGACAAACTGCATCAGCATCCAGAGGGTTCACACTGTGACAAACTGCAGCAGCCTCCAGAGTGTTCACACTGTGACAAACTGCATCAGTATCCAGAGGGTTCACACTGTGACAAACTACAGCAGCATCCATAGTGTTCACACTGTGACAAACTGAGCAGCATTCAGAGGGATCACACTGTGACACACTGCAGCTGCATCCAGAGGGTTCCCACTGTGACAAACTGCAGCAGCATCCAGAGGGTTCACACTGTGACAAACTGCAGCAGCATCCAGAGACTTTGCACTGAGACAAACTGCAGGAGGATCCAGAGAGTTCACACTGTGATAAACTGCAGCAGCATCCAGAGGGTTCACACTGTGACAAACTGCAGCAGCATCCAGAGGATTCACACTGTGACAAACTGCAGCAGCATCCAGAGTGTTCACACTGTGACAAACTGCCGCAGCCTCCAGAGTGTTCACACTGTGACAAACTGCATCAGTATTAAGAGGGTTCACACTGTGACAAACTACAGCAGCATCCAGAGTGTTCACACTGTGACAAACTGAGCAGCATCCAGAGGGATCACACTGTGACACACTGCAGCTGCATCCAGAGGGTTCCCACTGTGACAAACTGCAGCAGCATCCAGAGGGTACACACTGTGACAAACTGCAGCAGCATCCAGAGACTTTGCACTGAGACGAACTGCAGCAGGATCCAGAGAGTTCACACTGTGATAAACTGCGCAGCATCCAGAGGGTTCACACTGTGAGAAACTGCAGCAGCATCCAGAGGATTCACACTGTGACAAACTGCAGCAGCATCCAGAGTGTTCACACTGTGACAAACTGCAGCAGCATCCAGAGGGTTCACACACTGTGACAAACTGCAGCAGCATCCAGAGGGTTCACACTGTGACAAGCTGCAACGGCATCCAGAGGTTTCACACATGTGACAAACTGCAGCAGCATCCAGAGGGTTCACAGACTGTGACAAACTGCAACGGCATCCAGAGTGTGCACACTGTGACAAACTGCAGCAGCATCCAGAGGGTTCACACTGTGACAAACTGCAACGGCATCCAGAGTGTGCACACTGTGACAAACTGCAGCAGCATCCAGAGGGTTCACAAACTGTGACAAACTGCAGCAGCATCCAGTGGATTCACACTGTCACAAACTGCAACAGCATCCAGAGGGTTCACACACTGTGACGAACTGCAGCAACATCCAGAGTGTTCACACTGTCACAAACTGCAGAAGATCTAGAGGGTTCACACTGTGACAAACTGCAGCAGCATCCAGAGGGGTCACAGGCCACGACAAACTGCAGCAGCAACCAGAGGGTTCGCACTGTGACGAACTGCAGCAGTACCCAGAGGGTTCACACTGTGACAAACTACAGCAGCATCCAGAGTGTTCACACTGTGACAAACTGCAGCAGCATCCAGAGGGTTCACACTGTGACACACTGCTGCTGCATCAAGAGGGTTCACACTGTGACAAACTGCAGCAGCATCCAGAGGGTTCACACTGTGAGAAACCGCAGCAGCATTCAGAGGGTTCACACTGTGACAAACTGCAGCAGCATCCAGAGGGTTCACACTGTGAACAATTGCATCAGCATCCAGAGTGTTCACACTGTGACAAACTGCAGCAGCATCCACTGGGTTCACACTGTGACAAACTGCAGCAGCAACCAAAGGGTTCGCACTGTGACAAACTACAGCAGCATCCAGAGGGATCACATTGTGACAAACTGCAGCAACATCCAGAGTGTTCACACTGTCACAAACTGCAGAAGCATTCAGAGGGTTCACACTGTGACAAACTGCAGCAGCATCCAGAGGGTTCTCAGACCGTGACAAACTGCAGCAGCATCCAGAGGGTTCACACTGTGACAAACTGCAGCAACATCCAGAGTGTTCACACTGTCACAAACTGCAGAAGCATTCAGAGGGTTCACACTGTGACAAACTGCAGCAGCATCCAGAGGGTTCACAGCCCGTGACAAACTGCAGCAGCATCCAGAGTGTTCACACTGTGACAAACTGCGGCAGCATCCAGAGGGTTCACACTGTGACAGACTGCAGCAGCGTCCAGAGGGTTCACACTGTGACAAACTACAGCAGCATCCAGAGTGTTCACACTGTGACAAACTACAGCAGCATCCAGAGTGTTCACACTGTGACAAACTGCATCAGTATCCAGAGGGTTCACACTGTGACAAACTGCATCAGTATCCAGAGGGTTCACACTGTGACAAACTGCATCAGTATCCAGAGGGTTCACACTGTGACAAACTACAGCAGTATCCAGTGTGTTCACACTGTGACAAACTGCAGCAGCATCCAGAGGGATCACACTGTGACACACTGCAGCTGCATCCAGAGGGTTCCCACTGTGACAGACTGCAGCAGCATCCAGAGGGTTCACACTGTGACAAACTGCAGAAGCATCCAGAGACTTTGCACTGAGACAAACTGCAGCAGGATCCAGAGAGTTCACACTGTGATAAACTGCAGCAGCATCCAGAGGGTTCACACTGTGACAAACTGCAGCAGCATCCAGAAGATTCACTGATTGTCACAAACTGCAGCAGCACCAAGAGGGTTCACACTGTGACAAACTGCAGCAGCATCCAGAGGGTTCACATTGTGACAAACTGCAGCAGCATCCAGAGGGTTCACACTGTGACACACTGCTGCTGCATCCAGAGGGTTCACACTGTGACAAGCTGCAGCAGCATCCAGAGGGTTCACACTGTGAAAAACTGCAGCAGCATCCAGAGGGTTCACACTGTGACAAACTGCAGCAGCATCCAGAGGGTTCACACTGTGAACAACTGCTGCAGCATCCAGAGGGTTCACACTGTGACAAACTGCAGCAGCATCCACTGGGTTCACACTGTGACAAACTGCAGCAGCATCCAGAGGGTTCGCAGACTGTGACAAACTGCAGCAGCCTCCAGAGGGTTCACATTGTGACAAACTGCAGCAACATCCAGAGTGTTCACACTGTCACAAACTGCAGAAGCATTCAGAGGCTTCACACTGTGACAAACTGCAGCAGCATCCAGAGGGTTCACAGACCGTGACAAACTTCAGCAGCCTCCAGAGTGTTCACACTGTGACAAACTGCATCAGTATCCAGAGGGTTCACACTGTGACAAACTACAGCAGCATCCAGAGTGTTCACACTGTGACAAACTGAGCAGCATCCAGAGGGATCACACTGTGACACACTGCAGCTGCATTCAGAGGGTTCCCACTGTGACAAACTGCAGCAGCATCCAGAGGGTTCACACTGTGACAAACTGCAGCAGCATCCAGAGACTTTGCACTGAGACAAACTGCAGCAGGATCCAGAGAGTTCACACTGTGATAATCTGCAGCAGCATCCAGAGGGTTCACACTGTGACAAACTGCAGCAGCATCCAGAGGATTCACACTGTGACAAACTGCAGCAGCATCCAGAGTGTTCACACTGTGACAAACTGCAGCAGCATCCAGAGGGTTCACACACTGTGACAAACTGCAGCAGCATCCAGAGGGTTCACACTGTGACAAACTGCAACGGCATCCAGAGGGTTCACACATGTGACACACTGCAGCAGCATCCAGAGGGTTCACACTGTGACAAACTGCAGTAGAATCCAGAGGGTTCACAAACTGTGACAAACTGCAGCAGCATCCAGTGGATTCACACTGTCACAAACTGCAACAGCATCCAGAGGGTTCACACACAGTGTCGAACTGCAGCAACATCCAAAGTGTTCACACTGTCACAAACTGCAGAAGCATCTAGAGGGTTCATACTGTGACAAACTGCAGCAGCATCCAGAGGGGTCACAGGCCATGACAAACTGCAGCAGCAACCAGAGGGTTCGCACTGTGACGAACTGGAGCAGTATCCAGAGGGTTCACACTGTGTCAAACTACAGCAGCATCCAGAGTGTTCACACTGTGACAAACTGCAGCAGCATCCAGAGGGTTCACACTGTGACACACTGCTGCTGCATCCAGAGGGTTCACACTGTGACAAACTGCAGCAGCATCCAGAGAGTTCACAATGAGAAAAACCGCAGCAGCATCCAGAGGGTTCACACTGTGACAAACTGCAGCAGCATCCAGAGGGTTCACACTGTGAACAGCTGCAGCAGCATCCAGATGGTTCACACTGTGAAAAACTGCAGCAGCATCCACTGGGTTCACACTGTGACAAACTGCAGCAGCATCCAGAGGGTTCACATTGTCACAAACTGCAGAAGCATTCAGAGGGTTCACACTGTGACAAACTGCAGCAGCATCCAGAGGGTTCACAGACCATGACAAACTGCAGCAGCCTCCAGAGGATTCACTCTGTGACAAACTGCATCAGTATCCAGAGGGTTCACACTGTGACAAACTACAGCAGCATCCAGAGGGATCACACTGTGACACACTGCAGCTGCATCCAGAGGGTTCCCACTGTGTCAAACTGCAGCAGCATCCAGAGGGTTCACACTGTGACAAACTGCAGCAGCATCCAGAGACTTTGCACTGAGACAAACTGCAGCAGGATCCAGAGAGTTCACACTGTGATAAACTGCAGCAGCATCCAGAGGGTTCACACTGTGTCAAACTGCAGCAGCATCCACAGTGTTTACACTGTGACAAACTGCAGGAGCATCCAGAGGTGTCACATTGTGACCAACTGCAGCCGCATCCAGAGGGTTCACACTGTGACAAACTGCAACATCATCCAGAGGGTTCACACACTGTGACAAATTGCAGCAGCATCCAGAGGATTCACACTGTGACAAACTGCAGCAGCATCCAGAGTGTTCACACTGTGACAAACTGCAGCAGCATCCAGAGGGTTCCCACACTGTGACAAACTGCAGCAGCATCCAGAGGGTTCACACTGTGACAAACTGCAACAGCATCCAGAGGGTTCACACTGTGACACACTCCAGCAGCATCCAGAGGGTTCACACTGTGACAGACTGCAGCAGCATCCAGAGGTTTCACTCACTGACAAACTGCAGCAGCATCCAGAGGGTTCACAGACTGTGACAAACTGCAGCAGCATCCAGAGGGTTCACACTGTGACAAACTGCAGCAGCATCCAGAGTGTTCACACTGTGACAAACTGCAGCAGCATCCAGAGGGTTCACACACTGTGACAAACTGCAGCAGCAGCCAGAGGGTTCACACTGTGACAAACTGCAACGGCATCCAGAGGGTTCACACATGTGACACACTGCAGCAGCATCCAGAGGGTTCACACTGTGACAAACTGCAGCAGAATCCAGAGGGTTCACAAACTGTGACAAACTGCAGCAGCATCCAGTGGATTCACACTGTCACAAACTGCAACAGCATCCAGAGGGTTCACACACTGTGTCGAACTGCAGCAACATCCAAAGTGTTCACACTGTCACAAACTGCAGAAGCATCTAGAGGGTTCATACTGTGACAAACTGCAGCAGCATCCAGAGGGGTCACAGGCCATGACAAACTGCAGCAGCAACCAGAGGGTTCGCACTGTGACGAACTGTAGCAGTATCCAGAGGGTTCACACTGTGTCAAACTACAGCAGCATCCAGAGTGTTCACACTGTGACAAACTGCAGCAGCATCCAGAGGGTTCACACTGTGACACACTGCTGCTGCATCCAGAGGGTTCACACTGTGACAAACTGCAGCAGCATCCAGAGAGTTCACACTGAGAAAAACCGCAGCAGCATCCAGAGGTTTCACACACTGTGACAAAATGCAGCAGCATCCAGAGGGTTCACACTGTGACAAACTGCAGCTGCATCCAGAGGGTTCACACTGTGACACACTCCAGCAGCATCCAGAGAGTTCACACTGTGACAGACTGCAGCAGCATCCAGAGGTTTCACTCACTGACAAACTGCAGCAACATCCAGAGGGTTCACAGACTGTGACAAACTGCAGCAGCATCCAGAGGGTTCACACTGTGACAAACTGCAGCAGCATCCAGAGGGTTCACAGTGTGACAAACTGCAGCAGCATCCAGAGTGTTCACACTGTCACAAACTGCAGAAGCATCTAGAGGGTTCACACTGTGACAAACTGCAGCAGCATCCAGAGGGGTCACAGGCCATGACAAACTGCAGCAGCAACCAGAGGGTTCGCACTGTGACGAACTGCAGCAGTATCCAGAGGGTTCACACTGTGACAAACTACAGCAGCATCCAGAGTGTTCACACTGTGACAAACTGCAGCAGCATCCAGAGGGTTCACACTGTGACACACTGCTGCTGCATCCAGAGGGTTCACACTGTGACAAACTGCAGCAGCATCCAGAGGGTTCACACTGTGAAAAAACGCAGCAGCATCCAGAGGGCTCACACTGTGACAAACTGCAGCAGCATCCAGAGGGTTCACACTGTGAACAACTGCAGCAGCATCCACTGGGTTCACACTGTGACAAACTGCAGCAGCAACCAAAGGGTTCGCAGACTGTGACAAACTGCAGCAGCATCCAGAGGGATCACATTGTGACAAACTGCAGCAACATCCAGAGTGTTCACACTGTCACAAACTGCATAAGCATTCAGAGGGTTCACACTGTGACAAACTGCATCAGTATCCAGAGGGTTCACACTGTGACAAACTACAGCAGCATCCAGAGTGTTCACACTGTGACAAACTGCAGCAGCATCCAGAGGGATCACACTGTGACACACTGCAGCTGCATCCAGAGGGTTCCCACTGTGACAAACTGCAGCAGCATCCAGAGGGTTCACACTGTGACAAACTGCAGCAGCATCCAGAGGGTTTACACTGTGACAAACTGCAGCAGCATCCAGAGGGTTCACACAGAGACAAACTGCAGCAGGATCCAGAGAGTTCAGACTGTGATGAACTGCAGCAGCATCCAGAAGGTTCACTCACTGTGACAAACTGCAGCAGCATCCAGAGGGTTCACACTGTGACAAATTGCAGCAGCATCCAGAGGGTTTACATTGTGACAAACTGCAGCAGCATCCAGAGGGTTCACACTGTGACACACTGCTGCTGCATCCAGAGGGTTCACACTGTGACAAGCTGCAGCAGCATCCAGAGGGTTCACACTGTGAAAAACTGCAGCAGCATCCAGAGGGTTCACACTGTGACAAACTACAGCAGCATCCAGAGGGTTCACACTGTGAAAAACTGCAGCAGCATCCAGAGGGTTCACACTGTGACAAACTGCAGCAGCATCCACTGGGTTCACACTGTGACAAACTGCAGCAGCATCCAGAGGGTTCACACTGTGACACACTGCTGCTGCATCCAGAGGGTTCACACTGTGACAAGCTGCAGCAGCATCCAGAGGGTTCACACTGTGAAAAACTGCAGCAGCATCCAGAGGGTTCACACTGTGACAAACTGCAGCAGCATCCAGAGGGTTCACACTGTGAACAACTGCAGCAGCATCCATGGGTTCACACTGTGACAAACTGCAGCAGCATCCACTGGGTTCACACTGTGACAAACAGCAGCAGCATCCAGAGGGTTCACATTGTGACAAACTGCAGCAACATCCAGAGTGTTCACACTGTCACAAACTGCAGAAGCATCCAGAGTGTTCACACTGTGACAAACTGCATCAGTATCCAGAGGGGTCACACTGTGACAAACTATAGCAGCATCCAGAGTGTTCACACTGTGACAAACTGAGCAGCATCCAGAGGGATCACACTGTGACACAATGCAGCTGCATCCAGAGGGTTCCCACTGTGACAAACTGCAGCAGCATCCAGTGGGTTCACACTGTGACAAACTGCAGCAGCATCCAGAGACTTTGCACTGAGACAAACTGCAGCAGGATCCAGAGAGTTCACACTGTGATAAACTGCAGCAGCATCCAGAGGGTTCACACTGTGACAAACTGCAGCAGCATCCAGAGGATTCACACTGTGACAAACTGCAGCAGCATCCAGAGGGTTCACACACTGTGACAAACTGCAGCAGCATCCAGAGGGTTCACACTGTGACAAACTGCAACGGCATCCAGAGGGTTCACACATGTGACACACTGCAGCAGCATCCAGAGGGTTCACACTGTGACAAACAGCAGCAGCAACCAGAGAGTTCACAAACTGTGAGAAACTGCAGCAGCATCCAGTGGATTCACACTGTGACAAACTGCAGCAGCATCCAGAGTGTTCACACTGTCACAAACTGCAGAAGCATCTAGAGGGTTCACACTGTGACAAACTGCAGCAGCATCCAGAGGGGTCACAGGCCATGACAAACTGCAGCAGCAACCTGAGGGTTCGCACTGTGACGAAGGGCAGCAGTATCCAGAGGGTTCACACTGTGACAAACTACAGAAGCATACAGAGTGTTCACACTGTGACAAACTGCAGCAGCATCCAGATTGTTCACACTGTGATACACTGCTGCTGCATCCAGAGGGTTCACACTGTGACAAACTGCAGCAGCATCCAGAGGGTTCACACTGTGAAAAACCGCAGCAGCATCCAGAGGGTTCACACTGTGACAAACTGCAGCAGCATCCAGAGGGTTCACACTGTGAACAACTGCAGCAGCATCCAGAGCGTTCACACTGTGACAAACTGCAGCAGCATCCACTGGGTTCACACTGTGACAAACTGCAGCAGCATCCAAAGGATTCGCACAGTGACAAACTGCAGCAGCATCCAGAGAGTTCACACACTGTGACAAACTGCAGCAGCATCCAGAGGGTTCACACTGTGACAAACTGCAGCAGCATCCAGAGGGTTCACATTGTGACAAACTGCAGCAACATCCAGAGTGTTCACACTGTCACAAACTGCAGAAGCATTCAGAGGGTTCACACTGTGACAAACTGCAGCAGCATCCAGAGGGTTCACACTGTGACAAACTGCAGCAGCATCCAGAGGGTTCACAATGTGACAAACTGCAGCATCATCCAGAGGGTTCACACTGTGACAAACTGCAGCAGCATCCAGAGGGTTCACAGTGTGACAAACTGCAGCACCATCCAGAGCGTTCACACTGTGACAAACTGCAGCAGCATCCAGAGGGTTCACACTGTGACAAACTGCAGCAGCGTCCAGAGGATTCACATTGTGACGAACTGCAGCAGCATCCAGAGGGTTCACAAACTGTGACAAACTGCAGCAACATCCAGAGGATTCACACTGTCACAAACTGCAACAGCATCCAGAGGGTTTACACACTGTGACGAACTGCAGCAACTTCCAGAGTGTTCACACTGTCACAAACTGCAGAAGCATCCAGAGGGTTCACACTGTGACAAACTGCAGCAGCATCCAGAGGGGTCACAGGCCGTGACAAACTGCAGCAGCAACCAGAGGGTTCGCACTGTGACGAACTGCAGCAGTATCCAGAGGGTTCACACTGTGACAAACTACAGCAGCATCCAGAGTGTTCACACTGTGACAAACTGCAGCAGCATCCAGAGGGTTCACACTGTGACACATGCTGCTGCATCCAGAGGGTTCACACTGTGACAAACTAGAGCAGCATCCAGAGGGTTCACACTGTGACAAATTGCAGCAGCATCTAGAGGGTTCACACTGTGACAAACTGCAGCAGCATCCAGAGGGTTCACACTCTCACAAACTGCAGCAGCATCAGAGGGTTCACACACTGTGACAACTTGCAGCAGCATCCAGAGGGTTCACACTGTCACAAACTGCAGCAGCATCCAGAGAGTTCACACTGTGACAAACTGCAGCAGCATCCAGAGGGTTCACACTGTGACAAACTGCAGCAGCATCCAGAGGGTTCACACACTGTGACAAACTGCATCAGCATCTAGAGGGTTCACACTGTGGCAAACTGCAGCAGCACCCAGAGGGTTCACACTGTGACAAACTGCAGCAGCATCCAGAGAGTTCACAGACTGTGACGAATTGCAGCAGCATCCAGAGGGTTCACACTGTCACAAACTGCAGCAGCATCCAGAGAGTTCACACTGTGACAAACTGCAGCAGCATCCAGAGGGTTCACACTGTGACAAATTGCAGCAGCATCCAGAGGGTTCACACACTGTGACAAACTGCAGCAGCATCTAGAGGGTTCACACTGTGGCAAACTGCAGCAGCACCCAGAGGGTTCACACTGTGACAAACTGCAGCAGCATCCAGAGAGTTCACAGACTGTGACAAATTGCAGCAGCATCCAGAGGGTTCACACTGTGACAAAGTGGAGCGGCATCCAGAGGTTTTGCACTGTGACAAACTGCAACAGCATCCAGAGGGTTCACACTGTGACAAACTGCAGCAGCATCCAGAGGGTTCACTCACTGTGACAAAGTGCAGCAGCATCCAGAGGGTTCACACTGTGACAAACTGCAGCAGAATCCAGAGGATTCACACTGTGACAAACTGCAACAGCATCCAGAGTGTTCGCACTGTGACAAACTGCAGCAGCATCCAGAGGGTTCACACTGTGACAAACTGCAGCAGCATCCAGAGGATTCACAGATTGTCACAAACTGCAGCAGCATCAAGAGGGTTCACACACTGTGACAAACTGGAGCAGCATCCAGAGGGTTCACACTGTGAAAAACTGCAGCAGCATCCAGAGGGTTCACACACTGTGACAAACTGCAGCAGCTTCCAGAGGGTTCACACTGTGACAAACTGCAGCAGCATCCAGAGAATTCACACTGCGACAAACTGCAGCAGCATAAAGAGGGTTAACACTGTGACAAACTGCAGCAGCATCCAGAGGGTTCACACTGTGACAAATTGCAGCAGCATCCAGAGGGTTCACACTGTGACAAACTGCAGCAGCATCCAGAGGGTTCACACTGTGGCAAACTGCAGCAGCATCCAGAGGGTTCACACTGTGACAAACTGCAGCAGCATCCAGTGGGTTCACACTGTGAAAAACTGCAACGGCATCCAGAGGGTTCACACATGTGACACACTGCAGCAGCATCCAGAGGGTTCACACTGTGACAAACTGCAGCAGCATCCAGAGGGTTCACAAACTGTGACAAACTGCAGCAACATCCAGAGGGTTCACACTGTGACAAACTGCAGCAGCATCCAGAGGGCTCACAATGTGACAAACTGCAGCAACATCCAGAGGGTTCACAAACTGTGACAAACTGCAGCAACATCCAGAGGGTTCACAAACTGTGACAAACTGCAGCAGCATCCAGAGTTTTCACACTGTGACAAACTGCAGCAGCATCCAGAGTGTTCACACTGTGACAAACTGCAGCAGCATCCAGAGTGTTCACACTGTCACAAACTGCAGAAGCATCTAGAGGGTTCACACTGTGACAAACTGCAGCAGCAACCAGAGGGTTCGCACTGTGACGAACTGCAGCAGTATCCAGAGGGTTCACACTGTGACAAACTACAGCAGCATCCAGAGTGTTCACACTGTGACAAACTGCAGCAGCATCCAGAGGGTTCACACTGTGACACACTGCTGCTGAATCCAGAGGGTTCACACTGTGACAAACTGCAGCAGCATCCAGAGGGTTCACACTGTGAAAAACCGCAGCAGCATCCAGAGGGTTCACACTGTGACAAACTGCAGCAGCATCCAGAGGGTTCACACTGTGAACAACTGCAGCAGCATCCAGAGGGTTCACACTGTGACAAACTGCAGCAGCATCCACTGGGTTCACACTGTGACAAACTGCAGCAGCATCCAGAGGGTTCACACTGTGACAAACTGCAGCAGCATCCAGAGGGTTCACACTGTGACAAACTGCAGCAGCATCCACTGGGTTCACACCGTGACAAACTGCAGCAGCATCCAAAGGGTTCGCAGACTGTGACAAACTGCAGCAGCATCCAGAGGGATCACATTGTGACAAACTGCAGCAACATCCAGAGTGTTCACACTGTGACAAACTGCAGCAGCCTCCAGAGGGTTCACACTGTGACAAACTGCATCAGTATCCAGAGGGTTCACACTGTGACAAACTACAGCAGCATCCAGAGTGTTCACACTGTGACAAACTGCAGCAGCATCCAGAGGGATCACACTGTGACACACTGCAGCTGCATCCAGAGGGTTCCCACTCTGACAAACTGCAGCAGCATCCAGAGACTTTGCACTGAGACAAACTGCAGCAGGATCCAGAGAGTTCACACTGTGATAAACTGCAGCAGCATCCAGAGGGTTCACACTGTGACAAACTGCAGCAGCATCCAGAGGCGTCACACTGTGACAAACTGCAGCAGCATCCAGAGGGTTCACACTGTGTCAAACTGCAGCAGCATCCACAGGGTTTACACTGTGACAAACTGCAGGAGCATCCAGAGGTTTCACATTGTGACCAACTGCAGCCGCATCCAGAGGGTTCACACTGTGACAAACTGCAACAGCATCCAGAGGGTTCACACACTGTGACAAACTGCAGCAGCATCCAGAGGATTCACACTGTGACAAACTGCAGCAGCATCCAGAGTGTTCACACTGTGACAAACTGCAGCAGCATCCAGAGGGAGCACACTGTGAGACACTGCAGCTGCATCCAGAGGGTTCCCACTGTGACAAACTGCAGCAGCATCCAGAGGGTTCACACACTGTGACAAACTGCAGCAGCATCCAGAGGATTCACACTGTGACAAACTGCAGCAGCATCCAGAGTGTTCACACTGTGACAAACTGCAGCAGCATCCAGAGGGTTCACACACTGTGACAAACTGCAGCAGCATCCAGAGGGTTCACACTGTGACAAACTGCAACAGCATCCAGAGGGTTCACACATGTGACACACTGCAGCAGCATCCAGAGGGTTCACACTGTGACAAACTGCAGCAGCATCCAGAGGGTTCACACACTGAGACAAACTGCAGCAGCATCCAGAGGTTTCACACACTGTGACAAAATGCAGCAGCATCCAGAGGGTTCACACTGTGACAAACTGCAGCTGCATCCAGAGGGTTCACACTGTGACACACTCCAGCAGCATCCAGAGGGTTCACACTGTGACAAACTGCAGCAGCATCCAGAGGGTTCACAGACTGTGACAAACTGCAGCAGCATCCAGAGGGTTCACACTGTGACAAACTGCAGCAGCATCCAGAGGGTTCACAATGTGACAAACTGCAGCATCATCCAGAGGGTTCACACTGTGACAAACTGCAGCAGCATCCAGAGGGTTCACAGTGTGACAAACTGCAGCAGCATCCAGAGGATTCACACTGTGACAAACTGCAGCAGCATCCAGAGCGTTCACACTGTGACAAACTGCTGCAGCATCCAGAGGGTTCACACTGTGACAAACTGCAGCAGCGTCCAGAGGATTCACATTGTGACACACTGCAGCAGCATCCAGAGGGTTCACAAACTGTGACAAACTGCAGCAACATCCAGAGGATTCACACTGTCACAAACTGCAACAGCATCCAGAGGGTTTACACACTGTGACGAACTGCAGCAACTTCCAGAGTGTTCACACTGTCACAAACTGCAGAAGCATCCAGAGGGTTTACACTGTGACAAACTGCAGCAGCATCCAGAGGGGTCACAGGCCGTGACAAACTGCAGCAGCAACCAGAGGGTTCGCACTGTGACGAACTGCAGCAGTATCCAGAGAGTTAACACTGTGACAAACTACAGCAGCATCCAGAGTGTTCACACTGTGACAAACTGCAGCTGCATCCAGAGGGTTCACACTGTGACACATGCTGCTGCATCCAGAGGGTTCACACTGTGACAAACTAGAGCAGCATCCAGAGGGTTCACACTGTGACAAATTGCAGCAGCATCTAGAGGGTTCACACTGTGACAAACTGCAGCAGCATCCAGAGGGTTCACACTCTCACAAACTGCAGCAGCATCAGAGGGTTCACACAGTGTGACAACTTGCAGCAGCATCCAGAGGGTTCACACTGTCACAAACTGCAGCAGCATCCAGAGAGTTCACACTGTGACAAACTGCAGCAGCATCCAGAGGGTTCACACTGTGACAAACTGCAGCAGCACCCAGAGGCTTCACACTGTGACAAACTGCAGCAGCATCCAGCGGGTTCACACTGTGACAAATTGCAGCAGCATCCAGAGGGTTCACACACTGTGACAAACTGAAGCAGCTTCCAGAGGGTTCACACTGTGACAAACTGCAGCAGCATCCAGAGAATTCACACTGCGACAAACTGCAGCAGCATAAAGAGGGTTAACACTGTGACAAACTGCAGCAGCATCCAGAGGGTTCACACTGTGACAAATTGCAGCAGCATCCAGAGGGTTCACACTGTGACAAACTGCAGCAGCATCCAGAGGGTTCACACTGTGGCAAACTGCAGCAGCATCCAGAGGGTTCACACTGTGACAAACAGCAGCAGCATCCAGTGGGTTCACACTGTGACAAACTGCAACGGCATCCAGAGGGTTCACACATGTGACACACTGCAGCAGCATCCAGAGGGTTCACACTGTGACAAACTGCAGCAGCATCCAGAGGGTTCACAAACTGTGACAAACTGCAGCAACATCCAGAGGGTTCACACTGTGACAAACTGCAGCAGCATCCAGAGGGCTCACAATGTGACAAACTGCAGCAACATCCAGAGGGTTCACAAACTGTGACAAACTGCAGCAACATCCAGAGGGTTCACAAACTGTGACAAACTGCAGCAGCATCCAGAGTGTTCACACTGTGACAAACTGCAGCAGCATCCAGAGGGTTCACAAACTGTGACAAACTGCAGCAACATCCAGAGTGTTCACACTGTCACAAACTGCAGAAGCATCTAGAGGGTTCACACTGTGACAAACTGCAGCAGCAACCAGAGGGTTCGCACTGTGATGAACTGCAGCAGTATCCAGAGGGTTCACACTGTGACAAACTACAGCAGCATCCAGAGTGTTCACACTGTGACAAACTGCAGCAGCATCCAGAGGGTTCACACTGTGACACACTGCTGCTGCATCCAGAGGGTTCACACTGTGACAAACTGCAGCAGCATCCAGAGGGTTCACACTGTGAAAAACCGCAGCAGCATCCACTGGGTTCACACTGTGACAAACTGCAGCAGCATCCAAAGGGTTCGCAGACTGTGACAAACTGCAGCAGCATCCAGAGGGATCACATTGTGACAAACTGCAGCAACATCCAGAGTGTTCACACTGTGACAAACTGCAGCAGCCTCCAGAGGGTTCACACTGTGACAAACTGCATCAGTATCCAGAGGGTTCACACTGTGACAAACTACAGCAGCATCCAGAGTGTTCACACTGTGACAAACTGCAGCAGCATCCAGAGGGATCACACTGTGACACACTGCAGCTGCATCCAGAGGGTTCCCACTGTGACAAACTGCAGCAGCATCCAGAGACTTTGCACAGAGACAAACTGCAGCAGGATCCAGAGAGTTCACACTGTGATAAACTGCAGCAGCATCCAGAGGGTTCACACTGTGACAAACTGCAGCAGCATCCAGAGGCGTCACACTGTGACAAACTGCAGCAGCATCCAGAGGGTTCACACTGTGTCAAACTGCAGCAGCATCCACAGGGTTTACACTGTGACAAACTGCAGGAGCATCCAGAGGTTTCACATTGTGACCAACTGCAGCCGCATCCAGAGGGTTCACACTGTGACAAACTGCAACAGCATCCAGAGGGTTCACACACTGTGACAAACTGCAGCAGCATCCAGAGGATTCACACTGTGACAAACTGCAGCAGCATCCAGAGTGTTCACACTGTGACAAACTGCAGCAGCATCCAGAGGGATCACACTGTGACACACTGCAGCTGCATCCAGAGGGTTCCCACTGTGACAAACTGCAGCAGCATCCAGAGGGTTCACACACTGTGACAAACTGCAGCAGCATCCAGAGGATTCACACTGTGACAAACTGCAGCAGCATCCAGAGTGTTCACACTGTGACAAACTGCAGCAGCATCCAGAGGGTTCACACACTGTGACAAACTGCAGCAGCATCCAGAGGGTTCACACTGTGACAAACTGCAACAGCATCCAGAGGGTTCACACATGTGACACACTGCAGCAGCATCCAGAGGGTTCACACTGTGACAAACTGCAGCAGCATCCAGAGGGTTCACACACTGAGACAAACTGCAGCAGCATCCAGAGGTTTCACACACTGTGACAAAATGCAGCAGCATCCAGAGGGTTCACACTGTGACAAACTGCAGCTGCATCCAGAGGATTCACACTGTGACACACTCCAGCAGCATCCAGAGGGTTCACACTGTGACAAACTGCAGCAGCATCCAGAGGGTTCACAGACTGTGACAAACTGCAGCAGCATCCAGAGGTTTCACACACTGTGACAAACTGCAGCAGCATCCAGAGGGTTCACAGACTGTGGCAAACTGCAGCAGCATCCAGAGGTTTCACACACTGTGACAAACTGCAGAAGCATCCAGAGGATTCACACTGTGACAAACTGCAGCAGCATCCAGAGGGTTCACAATGTGACAAACTGCAGCATCATCCAGAGGGTTCACACTGTGACAAACTGCAGCAGCATCCAGAGGGTTCACAGTGTGACAAACTGCAGCACCATCCAGAGCGTTCACACTGTGACAAACTGCAGCAGCAATCAGAGTGTTCACACTGTGACAAACTGCTGCAGCATCCAGAGGGTTCACACTGTGACAAACTGCAGCAGCGTCCAGAGGATTCACATTGTGACAAACTGCAGCAGCATCCAGAGGGTTCACAAACTGTGACAAACTGCAGCAACATCCAGAGGATTCACACTGTCACAAACTGCAACAGCATCCAGAGGGTTTACACACTGTGACGAACTGCAGCAACTTCCAGAGTGTTCACACTGTCACAAACTGCAGAAGCATCCAGAGGGTTCACACTGTGACAAACTGCAGCAGCATCCAGAGGGGTCACAGGCCGTGACAAACTGCAGCAGCAACCAGAGAGTTCGCACTGTGACGAACTGCAGCAGTATCCAGAGGGTTCACACTGTGACAAACTACAGCAGCATCCAGAGTGTTCACACTGTGACAAACTGCAGCAGCATCAGAGGGTTCACACACTGTGACAACTTGCAGCAGCATCCAGAGGGTTCACACTGTGACAAACTGCAGCAGCATCCAGCGGGTTCACACTGTGACAAACTGCAGCAGCATCCAGAGGGTTCACACTGTGACAAACTGCAGCAGCATCCAGAGGGTTCACACTGTGACAAATTGCAGCAGCATCCAGAGGGTTCACACTGTGACAAACTGCAGCAGCATCCAGAGGGTTCACACTGTGACATACTGCAGCAGCATCCAGAGTGTTCACACTGTGACAAACTGCAGCAGCATCCAGAGGGTTCACACTGTTCAAACTGCAGCAGCATCCAGAGTTTTCACACTGTGACAAACTGCAGCAGCATCCAGAGTGTTCACACTGTGACAAACTGCAGCAGCATCCAGAGGGATCACACTGTGACACACTGCAGCTGCATCCAGAGGGTTCCCACTGTGACAAACTGCAGCCGCATCCAGAGACTTTGCACTGAGACAAACTGCAGCAGGATCCAGAGAGTTCACACTGTGATAAACTGCAGCAGCATCCAGAGGGTTCACACTGTGACAAACTGCAGCAGCATCCAGAGGCGTCACACTCTGACAAACTGCAGCAGCATCCAGAGGGTTCACACTGTGTCAAACTGCAGCAGCATCCACAGGGTTTACACTGTGACAAACTGCAGGAGCATCCAGAGGTTTCACATTGTGACCAACTGCAGCCGCATCCAGAGGGTTCACACTGTGACAAACTGCAACAGCATCCAGAGGGTTCACACACTGTGACAAACTGCAGCAGCATCCAGAGGATTCACACTGTGACAAACTGCAGCAGCATCCAGAGTGTTCACACTGTGACAAACTGCAGCAGCATCCAGAGGGATCACACTGTGACACACTGCAGCTGCATCCAGAGGGTTCCCACTGTGACAAACTGCAGCAGCATCCAGAGGGTTCACACACTGTGACAAACTGCAGCAGCATCCAGAGGATTCACACTGTGACAAACTGCAGCAGCATCCAGAGTGTTCACACTGTGACAAACTGCAGCAGCATCCAGAGGGTTCACACACTGTGACAAACTGCAGCAGCATCCAGAGGGTTCACACTGTGACAAACTGCAACAGCATCCAGAGGGTTCACACATGTGACACACTGCAGCAGCATCCAGAGGGTTCACACTGTGACAAACTGCAGCAGCATCCAGAGGGTTCACACACTGAGACAAACTGCAGCAGCATCCAGAGGTTTCACACACTGTGACAAAATGCAGCAGCATCCAGAGGGTTCACACTGTGACAAACTGCAGCTGCATCCAGAGGGTTCACACTGTGACACACTCCAGCAGCATCCAGAGGGTTCACACTGTGACAAACTGCAGCAGCATCCAGAGGGTTCACAGACTGTGACAAACTGCAGCAGCATCCAGAGGTTTCACACTCTGTGACAAACTGCAGCAGCATCCAGAGGGTTCACAGACTGTGACAAACTGCAGCAGCATCCAGAGGTTTCACACACTGTGACAAACTGCAGAAGCATCCAGAGGGTTCACACTGTGACAAACTGCAGCAGCATCCAGAGGGTTCACAATGTGACAAACTGCAGCATCATCCAGAGGGTTCACACTGTGACAAACTGCAGCAGCATCCAGAGGGTTCACAGTGTGACAAACTGCAGCACCATCCAGAGCGTTCACACTGTGACAAACTGCAGCAGCAATCAGAGTGTTCACACTGTGACAAACTGCTGCAGCATCCAGAGGGTTCACACTGTGACAAACTGCTGCAGCATCCAGAGGGTTCACACTGTGACAAATTGCAGCAGCATCTAGAGGGTTCACACTGTGACAAACTGCAGCAGCATCCAGAGGGTTCACACTCTCACAAACTGCAGCAGCATCAGAGGGTTCACACACTGTGACAACTTGCAGCAGCATCCAGAGGGTTCACACTGTCACAAACTGCAGCAGCATCCAGAGAGTTCACACTGTGACAAACTGCAGCAGCATCCAGAGGGTTCACACTGTGACAAACTGCAGCAGCACCCAGAGGCTTCACACTGTGACAAACTGCAGCAGCATCCAGCGGGTTCACACTGTGACAAATTGCAGCAGCATCCAGAGGGTTCACACACTGTGACAAACTGCAGCAGCTTCCAGAGGGTTCACACTGTGACAAACTGCAGCATCATCCAGAGAATTCACACTGCGACAAACTGCAGCAGCATAAAGAGGGTTAACACTGTGACAAACTGCAGCAGCATCCAGAGGGTTCACACTGTGACAAATTGCAGCAGCATCCAGAGGGTTCACACTGTGACAAACTGCAGCAGCATCCAGAGGGTTCACACTGTGGCAAACTGCAGCAGCATCCAGAGGGTTCACACTGTGACAAACTGCAGCAGCATCCAGTGGGTTCACACTGTGACAAACTGCAACGGCATCCAGAGGGTTCACACATGTGACACACTGCAGCAGCATCCAGAGGGTTCACACTGTGACAAACTGCAGCAGCATCCAGAGGGTTCACAAATTGTGACAAACTGCAGCAACATCCAGAGGCTTCACACTGTGACAAACTGCAGCAGCATCCAGAGGGCTCACAATGTGACAAACTGCAGCAAAATCCAGAGGGTTCACAAACTGTGACAAACTGCAGCAACATCAAGAGGGTTCACAAACTATGACAAACTGCAGCAGCATCCAGAGTGTTCACACTGTGACAAACTGCAGCAGCATCCAGAGGGTTCACAAACTGTGACAAACTGCAGCAACATCCAGAGTGTTCACACTGTCACAAACTGCAGAAGCATCTAGAGGGTTCACACTGTGACAAACTGCAGCAGCAACCAGAGGGTTCGCACTGTAACGAACTGCAGCAGTATCCAGAGGGTTCACACTGTGACAAACTACAGCAGCATCCAGAGTGTTCACACTGTGACAAACTGCAGCAGCATCCAGAGGGTTCACACTGTGACACACTGCTGCTGCATCCAGAGGGTTCACACTGTGACAAACTGCAGCAGCATCCAGAGGGTTCACACTGTGAAAAACCGCAGCAGCATCCAGAGGGTTCACACTGTGACAAACTGCAGCAGCATCCAGAGGGTTCACACTGTGAACAACTGCAGCAGCATCCAGAGGGTTCACACTGTGACAAACTGCAGCAGCATCCACTGGGTTCACACTGTGACAAACTGCAGCAGCATCCAGAGGGTTCACACTGTGACAAACTGCAGCAGCATCCAGAGGGTTCACACTGTGACAAACTGCAGCAGCATCCACTGGGTTCACACTGTGACAAACTGCAGCAGCATCCAAAGGGTTCGCAGACTGTGACAAACTGCAGCAGCATCCAGAGGGATCACATTGTGACAAACTGCAGCAACATCCAGAGTGTTCACACTGTGACAAACTGCAGCAGCCTCCAGAGGGTTCACACTGTGACAAACTGCATCAGTATCCAGAGGGTTCACACTGTGACAAACTACAGCAGCATCCAGAGTGTTCACACTGTGACAAACTGCAGCAGCATCCAGAGGGATCACACTGTGACACACTGCAGCTGCATCCAGAGGGTTCCCACTGTGACAAACTGCAGCAGCATCCAGAGACTTTGCACTGAGACAAACTGCAGCAGGATCCAGAGAGTTCACACTGTGATAAACTGCAGCAGCATCCAGAGGGTTCACACTGTGACAAACTGCAGCAGCATCCAGAGGCGTCACACTGTGACAAACTGCAGCAGCATCCAGAGGGTTCACACTGTGTCAAACTGCAGCAGCATCCACAGGGTTTACACTGTGACAAACTGCAGGAGCATCCAGAGGTTTCACATTGTGACCAACTGCAGCCGCATCCAGAGGGTTCACACTGTGACAAACTGCAACAGCATCCAGAGGGTTCACACACTGTGACAAACTGCAGCAGCATCCAGAGGATTCACACTGTGACAAACTGCAGCAGCATCCAGAGTGTTCACACTGTGACAAACTGCAGCAGAATCCAGAGGGATCACACTGTGACACACTGCAGCTGCATCCAGAGGGTTCCCACTGTGACAAACTGCAGCCGCATCCAGAGGGTTCACACACTGTGACAAACTGCAGCAGCATCCAGAGGATTCACACTGTGACAAACTGCAGCAGCATCCAGAGTGTTCACACTGTGACAAACTGCAGCAGCATCCAGAGGGTTCACACACTGTGACAAACTGCAGCAGCATCCAGAGGGTTCACACTGTGACAAACTGCAACAGCATCCAGAGGGTTCACACATGTGACACACTGCAGAAGCATCCAGAGGGTTCACACTGTGACAAACTGCAGCAGCACCAAGAGGGTTCACACACTGAGACAAACTGCAGCAGCATCCAGAGGTTTCACACACTGTGACAAAATGCAGCAGCATCCAGAGGGTTCACACTGTGACAAACTGCAGCTGCATCCAGAGGGTTCACACTGTGACACACTCCAGCAGCATCCAGAGGGTTCACACTGTGACAAACTGCAGCAGCATCCAGAGGGTTCACAGACTGTGACAAACTGCAGCAGCATCCAGAGGTTTCACACACTGTGACAAACTGCAGCAGCATCCAGAGGGTTCACAGACTGTGACAAACTGCAGCAGCATCCAGAGGTTTCACACACTGTGACAAACTGCAGAAGCATCCAGAGGGTTCACACTGTGACAAACTGCAGCAGCATCCAGAGGGTTCACAATGTGACAAACTGCAGCATCATCCAGAGGGTTCACACTGTGACAAACTGCAGCAGCATCCAGAGGGTTCACAGTGTGACAAACTGCAGCACCATCCAGAGCGTTCACACTGTGACAAACTGCAGCAGCAATCAGAGTGTTCACACTGTGACAAACTGCTGTAGCATCCAGAGGGTTCACTCTGTGACAAACTGCAGCAGCGTCCAGAGGATTCACATTGTGACAAACTGCAGCAGCATCCAGAGGGTTCACAAACTGTGACAAACTGCAGCAACATCCAGAGGATTCACACTGTCACAAACTGCAACAGCATCCAGAGGGTTTACACACTGTGACGAACTGCAGCAACTTCCAGAGTGTTCACACTGTCACAAACTGCAGAAGCATCCAGAGGGTTCACACTGTGACAAACTGCAGCAGCATCCAGAGGGGTCACAGGCCGTGACAAACTGCAGCAGCAACCAGAGGGTTCGCACTGTGACGAACTGCAGCAGTATCCAGAGGGTTCACACTGTGACAAACTACAGCAGCATCCAGAGTGTTCACACTGTGACAAACTGCAGCAGCATCAGAGGGTTCACACACTGTGACAATTTGCAGCAGCATCCAGAGGGTTCACACTGTGACAAACTGCAGCAGCATCCAGCGGGTTCACACTGTGACAAACTGCAGCAGCATCCAGAGGGTTCACACTGTGACAAACTGCAGCAGCATCCAGAGGGTTCACACTGTGACAAATTGCAGCAGCATCCAGAGGGTTCACACTGTGACAAACTGCAGCAGCATCCAGAGGGTTCACACTGTGACAAACTGCAGCAGCATCCAGAGTGTTCACACTGTGACAAACTGCAGCAGCATCCAGAGGGTTCACACTGTTCAAACTGCAGCAGCATCCAGAGGGTTCACACTGTGACACATGCTGCTGCATCCAGAGGGTTCACACTGTGACAAACTAGAGCAGCATCCAGAGGGTTCACACTGTGACAAATTGCAGCAGCATCTAGAGGGTTCACACTGTGACAAACTGCAGCAGCATCCAGAGGGTTCACACTCTCACAAACTGCAGCAGCATCAGAGGGTTCACACACTGTGACAACTTGCAGCAGCATCCAGAGGGTTCACACTGTCACAAACTGCAGCAGCATCCAGAGAGTTCCCACTGTGACAAACTGCAGCAGCATCCAGAGGGTTCACACTGGGACAAACTGCAGCAGCATCCAGAGGCTTCACACTGTGACAAACTGCAGCAGCATCCAGCGGGTTCACACTGTGACAAATTGCAGCAGCATCCAGAGGGTTCACACACTGTGACAAACTGCAGCAGCATCTAGAGGGTTCACACTGTGGCAAACTGCAGCAGCACCCAGAGGGTTCACACTGTGACAAACTGCAGCAGCATCCAGAGAGTTCACAGACTGTGACAAACTGCAGCAGCATCCAGAGGGTTAACACTGTGACAAACTGCAGCAGCATCCAGAGGGTTCACACTGTGACAAATTGCAGCAGCATCCAGAGGGTTCACACTGTGACAAAGTGGAGCGGTATCCAGAGGTATTGCACTGTGACAAACTGCAACAGCATCCAGAGGGTTCACACTGTGACAAACTGCAGCAGCATCCAGAGGGTTCACTCACTGTGACAAAGTGCAGCAGCATCCAGAGGGTTCACACTGTGACAAATTGCAGCAGCATCCAGAGGGTCCACACTGTGACAAAGTGGAGCGGTATCCAGAGGTTTTGCACTGTGACAAACTGCAACAGCATCCAGAGGGTTCACACTGTGACAAACTGCAGCAGCATCCAGAGGGTTCACTCACTGTGACAAAGTGCAGCAGCATCCAGAGGGTTCACACTGTGACAAACTGCAGCATCATCCAGAGGGTTCACACTGTGACAAACTGCAGCAGCATCCAAAGGGTTCACAGTGTGACAAACTGCAGCACCATCCAGAGCGTTCACACTGTGACAAACTGCAGCAGCAATCAGAGTGTTCACACTGTGACAAACTGCTGTAGCATCCAGAGGGTTCACACTGTGACAAACTGCAGCAGCGTCCAGAGGATTCACATTGTGACAAACTGCAGCAGCATCCAGAGGGTTCACAAACTGTGACAAACTGCAGCAACATCCAGAGGATTCACACTGTCACAAACTGCAACAGCATCCAGAGGGTTTACACACTGTGACGAACTGCAGCAACTTCCAGAGTGTTCACACTGTCACAAACTGCAGAAGCATCCAGAGGGTTCACACTGTGACAAACTGCAGCAGCATCCAGAGGGGTCACAGGCCGTGACAAACTGCAGCAGCAACCAGAGGGTTCGCACTGTGACGAACTGCAGCAGTATCCAGAGGGTTCACACTGTGACAAACTACAGCAGCATCCAGAGTGTTCACACTGTGACAAACTGCAGCAGCATCAGAGGGTTCACACACTGTGACAACTTGCAGCAGCATCCAGAGGGTTCACACTGTGACAAACTGCAGCAGCATCCAGCGGGTTCACACTGTGACAAACTGCAGCAGCATCCAGAGGGTTCACACTGTGACAAACTGCAGCAGCATCCAGAGGGTTCACACTGTGACAAATTGCAGCAGCATCCAGAGGGTTCACACTGTGACAAACTGCAGCAGCATCCAGAGGGTTCACACTGTGACAAACTGCAGCAGCATCCAGAGTGTTCACACTGTGACAAACTGCAGCAGCATCCAGAGGGTTCACACTGTTCAAACTGCAGCAGCATCCAGAGGGTTCACACTGTGACACATGCTGCTGCATCCAGAGGGTTCACACTGTGACAAACTAGAGCAGCATCCAGAGGGTTCACACTGTGACAAATTGCAGCAGCATCTAGAGGGTTCACACTGTGACAAACTGCAGCAGCATCCAGAGGGTTCACACTCTCACAAACTGCAGCAGCATCAGAGGGTTCACACACTGTGACAACTTGCAGCAGCATCCAGAGGGTTCACACTGTCACAAACTGCAGCAGCATCCAGAGAGTTCACACTGTGACAAACTGCAGCAGCATCCAGAGGGTTCACACTGTGACAAACTGCAGCAGCATCCAGAGGCTTCACACTGTGACAAACTGCAGCAGCATCCAGCGGGTTCACACTGTGACAAATTGCAGCAGCATCCAGAGGGTTCACACACTGTGACAAACTGCAGCAGCATCTAGAGGGTTCACACTGTGGCAAACTGCAGCAGCACCCAGAGGGTTCACACTGTGACAAACTGCAGCAGCATCCAGAGAGTTCACAGACTGTGACAAACTGCAGCAGCATCCAGAGGGTTAACACTGTGACAAACTGCAGCAGCATCCAGAGGGTTCACACTGTGACAAATTGCAGCAGCATCCAGAGGGTTCACACTGTGACAAAGTGGAGCGGTATCCAGAGGTTTTGCACTGTGACAAACTGCAAAAGCATCCAGAGGGTTCACACTGTGACAAACTGCAGCAGCATCCAGAGGGTTCACTCACTGTGACAAAGTGCAGCAGCATCCAGAGGGTTCACACTGTGACAAACTGCAGCAGAATCCAGAGGATTCACACTGTGACAAACTGCAACAGCATCCAGAGTGTTCGCACTGTGACAAACTGCAGCAGCATCCAGAGGGTTCACACTGTGACAAACTGCAGCAGCATCCAGAGGATTCACAGATTGTCACAAACTGCAGCAGCATCAAGAGGGTTCACACAATGTGACAAACTGCAGCAGCATCCAGAGGGTTCACATTGCGATAAATTGCAGCTGCCCCCAGAGGGTTCACACTGTGACAAACTGCAGCAGCATCCAGAGGGTTCACACGCTGTCACAAACTACAGCAGCATCCAGAGGGTTCACACTGTGACAAACTGCAGCAGCATCCAGAGCGTTCAGACTGTGACAAACTGCAGCAGCATTCCAGAGGGTTCACACTGTGACAAACTGCAGCAGCATCCAGAGGGTTTGCACTGTGACAAACTGCAGCAGCATCCAGTGTGTTCACACACTGTGACAAACTGCAGCAGCATCCAGAGGGTTCACACACTGTGACAAACTGCAGCAGCATCCAGAGGGTTCACACTGTGAAAAACTGCAGCAGCATCCAGAGGGTTCACACACTGTGACAAACTGCAGCAGCTTCCAGAGGGTTCACACTGTGACAAACTGCAGCAGCATCCAGAGAATTCACACTGCGACAAACTGCAGCAGCATAAAGAGGGTTAACACTGTGACAAACTGCAGCAGCATCCAGAGGGTTCACACTGTGGCAAACTGCAGCAGCATCCAGAGGGTTCACACTGTGACAAACTGCAGCAGCATCCAGTGGGTTCACACTGTGACAAACTGCAACGGCATCCAGAGGGTTCACACATGTGACACACTGCAGCAGCATCCAGAGGGTTCACACTGTGACAAACTGCAGCAGCATCCAGAGGGTTCACAACCTGTGACAAACTGCAGCAACATCCAGAGGGTTCACACTGTGACAAACTGCAGCAGCATCCAGAGGGCTCACAATGTGACAAACTGCAGCAACATCCAGAGGGTTCACAAACTGTGACAAACTGCAGCAACATCCAGAGGGTTCACAAACTGTGACAAACTGCAGCAGCATCCAGAGTGTTCACACTGTGACAAACTGCAGCAGCATCCAGAGGGTTCACAAACTGTGACAAACTGCAGCAACATCCAGAGTGTTCACACTGTCACAAACTGCAGAAGCATCTAGAGGGTTCAAACTGTGACAAACAGCAGCAGCAACCAGAGGGTTCACACTGTGACGAACTGCAGCAGTATCCAGAGGGTTCACACTGTGACAAACTACAGCAGCATCCAGAGTGTTCACACTGTGACAAACTGCAGCAGCATCCAGAGGGTTCACACTGTGACACACTGCTGCTGCATCCAGAGGGTTCACACTGTGACAAACTGCAGCAGCATCCAGAGGGTTCACACTGTGAAAAACCGCAGCAGCATCCAGAGGGTTCACACTGTGACAAACTGCAGCAGCATCCAGAGGGTTCACACTGTGAACAACTGCAGCAGCATCCAGAGGGTTCACACTGTGACAAACTGCAGCAGCATCCACTGGGTTCACACTGTGACAAACTGCAGCAGCATCCAGAGGGTTCACACTGTGACAAACTGCAGCAGCATCCAGAGGGTTCACACTGTGACAAACTGCAGCAGCATCCACTGGGTTCACACTGTGACAAACTGCAGCAGCATCCAAAGGGTTCGCAGACTGTGACAAACTGCAGCAGCATCCAGAGGGATCACATTGTGACAAACTGCAGCAACATCCAGAGGGTTCACACTGTGACAAATTGCAGCAGCATCCAGAGGGTTCACACTGTGACAAACTGCAGCAGCATCCAGAGGGTTCACACTGTGGCAAACTGCAGCAGCATCCAGAGGGTTCACACTGTGACAAACTGCAGCAGCATCCAGTGGGTTCACACTGTGACAAACTGCAACGGCATCCAGAGGGTTCACACATGTGACACACTGCAGCAGCATCCAGAGGGTTCACAGTGTGACAAACTGCAGCAGCATCCAGAGGGTTCACAAACTGTGACAAACTGCAGCAACATCCAGAGGGTTCACACTGTGACAAACTGCAGCAGCATCCAGAGGGCTCACAATGTGACAAACTGCAGCAACATCCAGAGGGTTCACAAACTGTGACAAACTGCAGCAACATCCAGAGGGTTCACAAACTGTGACAAACTGCAGCAGCATCCAGAGTGTTCACACTGTGACAAACTGCAGCAGCATCCAGAGGGTTCACAAACTGTGACAAACTGCAGCAACATCCAGAGTGTTCACACTGTCACAAACTGCAGAAGCATCTAGAGGGTTCAAACTGTGACAAACTGCAGCAGCAACCAGAGGGTTCGCACTGTGACGAACTGCAGCAGTATCCAGAGGGTTCACACTGTGACAAACTACAGCAGCATCCAGAGTGTTCACACTGTGACAAACTGCAGCAGCATCCAGAGGGTTCACACTGTGACACACTGCTGCTGCATCCAGAGGGTTCACACTGTGACAAACTGCAGCAGCATCCAGAGGGTTCACACTGTGAAAAACCGCAGCAGCATCCAGAGGGTTCACACTGTGACAAACTGCAGCAGCATCCAGAGGGTTCACACTGTGAACAACTGCAGCAGCATCCAGAGGGTTCACACTGTGACAAACTGCAGCAGCATCCACTGGGTTCACACTGTGACAAACTGCAGCAGCATCCAGAGGGTTCACACTGTGGCAAACTGCAGCAGCATCCAGAGTGTTCACACTGTGACAAACTGCAGCAGCATCCAGAGGGATCACACTGTGACACACTGCAGCTGCATCCAGAGGGTTCCCACTGTGACAAACTGCAGCAGCATCCAGAGACTTTGCACTGAGACAAACTGCAGCAGGATCCAGAGAGTTCACACTGTGATAAACTGCAGCAGCATCCAGAGGGTTCACACTGTGACAAACTGCAGCAGCATCTAGAGGCGTCACACTGTGACAAACTGCAGCAGCATCCAGAGGGTTCACACTGTGTCAAACTGCAGCAGCATCCAGAGGGTTTACACTGTGACAAACTGCAGGAGCATCCAGAGGTTTCACATTGTGACCAACTGCAGCCGCATCCAGAGGGTTCACACTGTGACAAACTGCAACAGCATCCAGAGGGTTCACACACTGTGACAAACTGCAGCAGCATCCAGAGGATTCACACTGTGACAAACTGCAGCAGCATCCAGAGTGTTCACACTGTGACAAACTGCAGCAGCATCCAGAGGGATCACACTGTGACACACTGCAGCTGCATCCAGAGGGTTCCCACTGTGACAAACTGCAGCAGCATCCAGAGACTTTGCACTGAGACAAACTGCAGCAGGATCCAGAGAGTTCACACTGTGATAAACTGCAGCAGCATCCAGAGGGTTCACACTGTGACAAACTGCAGCGGCATCCAGAGGGTTCACACTGTGAACAACTGCAGCAGCATCCAGAGGGTTCACACTGTGACAAACTGCAGCAGCATCCACTGGGTTCACACTGTGACAAACTGCAGCAGCATCCAGAGGGTTCACACTGTGACAAACTGCAGCAGCATCCAGAGGGTTCACACTGTGACAAACTGCAGCAGCATCCACTGGGTTCACACTGTGACAAACTGCAGCAGCATCCAAAGGCATCGCAGACTGTGACAAACTGCAGCAGCATCCAGAGGGATCACATTGTGACAAACTGCAGCAACATCCAGAGGGTTCACACTGTGACAAATTGCAGCAGCATCCAGAGGGTTCACACTGTGACAAACTGCAGCAGCATCCAGAGGGTTCACACTGTGGCAAACTGCAGCAGCATCCAGAGGGTTCACACTGTGACAAACTGCAGCAGCATCCAGTGGGTTCACACTGTGACAAACTGCAACGGCATCCAGAGGGTTCACACATGTGACACACTGCAGCAGCATCCAGAGGGTTCACACTGTGACAAACTGCAGCAGCATCCAGAGGGTTCACAAACTGTGACAAACTGCAGCAACATCCAGAGGGTTCACACTGTGACAAACTGCAGCAGCATCCAGAGGGCTCACAATGTGACAAACTGCAGCAACATCCAGAGGGTTCACAAACTGTGACAAACTGCAGCAACATCCAGAGGGTTCACAAACTGTGACAAACTGCAGCAGCATCCAGAGTGTTCACACTGTGACAAACTGCAGCAGCATCCAGAGGGTTCACAAACTGTGACAAACTGCAGCAACATCCAGAGTGTTCACACTGTCACAAACTGCAGAAGCATCTAGAGGGTTCAAACTGTGACAAACTGCAGCAGCAACCAGAGGGTTCGCACTGTGACGAACTGCAGCAGTATCCAGAGGGTTCACACTGTGACAAACTACAGCAGCATCCAGAGTGTTCACACTGTGACAAACTGCCGCAGCATCCAGAGGGTTCACACTGTGACACACTGCTGCTGCATCCAGAGGGTTCACACTGTGACAAACTGCAGCAGCATCCAGTGGGTTCACACTGTGAAAAACCGCAGCAGCATCCAGAGGGTTCACACTGTGACAAACTGCAGCAGCATCCAGAGGGTTCACACTGTGAACAACTGCAGCAGCATCCAGAGGGTTCACACTGTGACAAACTGCAGCAGCATCCACTGGGTTCACACTGTGACAAACTGCAGCAGCATCCAGAGGGTTCACACTGTGACAAACTGCAGCAGCATCCAGAGTGTTCACACTGTGACAAACTGCAGCAGCATCCAATGGGTTCACACTGTGACAAACTGCAGCAGCATCCAAAGGGTTCGCAGACTGTGACAAACTGCAGCAGCATCCAGAGGGATCACATTGTGACAAACTGCAGCAACATCCAGAGTGTTCACACTGTGACAAACTGCAGCAGCCTCCAGAGGGTTCACACTGTGACAAACTGCATCAGTATCCAGAGGGTTCACACTGTGACAAACTACAGCAGCATCCAGAGTGTTCACACTGTGACAAACTGCAGCAGCATCCAGAGGGATCACACTGTGACACACTGCAGCTGCATCCAGAGGGTTCCCACTGTGACAAACTGCAGCAGCATCCAGAGACTTTGCACTGAGACAAACTGCAGCAGGATCCAGAGAGTTCACACTGTGATAAACTGCAGCAGCATCCAGAGGGTTCACACTGTGACAAACTGCAGCAGCATCTAGAGGCGTCACACTGTGACAAACTGCAGCAGCATCCAGAGGGTTCACACTGTGTCAAACTGCAGCAGCATCCACAGGGTTTACACTGTGACAAACTGCAGGAGCATCCAGAGGTTTCACATTGTGACCAACTGCAGCCGCATCCAGAGGGTTCACACTGTGACAAACTGCAACAGCATCCAGAGGGTTCACACACTGTGACAAACTGCAGCAGCATCCAGAAGATTCACACTGTGACAAACTGCTGCAGCATCCAGAGTGTTCACACTGTGACAAACTGCAGCAGCATCCAGAGGGATCACACTGTGACACACTGCAGCTGCATCCAGATGGTTCCCACTGTGACAAACTGCAGCAGCATCCAGAGACTTTGCACTGAGACAAACTGCAGCAGGATCCAGAGAGTTCACACTGTGATAAACTGCAGCAGCATCCAGAGGGTTCACACTGTGACAAACTGCAGCAGCATCCAGAGGCGTCACACTGTGACAAACTGCAGCAGCATCCAGAGGGTTCACACTGTGTCAAACTGCAGCAGCATCCACAGGGTTTACACTGTGACAAACTGCAGCAGCATCCAGAGGGTTCACACTGTGACAAACTGCAGCAGCATCCAGAGGCGTCACACTGTGACAAACTGCAGCAGCATCCAGAGGATTCACACTGTGACAAACTGCAGCAGCATCCAGAGTGTTCACACTGTGACAAACTGCAGCAGCATCCAGAGGGTTCACACACTGTGACAAACTGCAGCAACATCCAGAGGGTTCACACTGTGACAAACTGCAACAGCATCCAGAGGTTTCACACACTGTGACAAAATGCAGCAGCATCCAGAGGGTTCACACTTTGACAAACTACAGCTGCATCCAGAGGGTTCACACTGTGACACACTCCAGCAGCATCCAGAGGGTTCACACTGTGACAAACTGCAGCAGCATCCAGAGGGTTCACACACTGAGACAAACTGCAGCAGCATCCAGAGGTTTCACACACTGTGACAAAATGCAGCAGCATCCAGAGGGTTCACACTGTGACAAACTGCAGCAGCATCCAGAGGGTTCACACTGTGACAAACTGCAGCAGCATCCAGAGGCTTCACACTGTGACAAACCGCAGGAGCATCCAGAGGTTTCACACTGTGACAAACTGCAGCAGCATCCAGAGGGTTCACACTGTGACAAACTGCAGCAGCATCCAGAGGGTTCACACTGTGGCAAGCTGCAGCAGCACCCAGAGGGTTCACACTGTGACAAACTGCAGCAGCATCCAGAGGGTTAACACTGTGACAAACTGCAGCAGCATCCAGAGGGTTCACACTGTGACAAATTGCAGCAGCATCCAGAGGGTTCACACTGTGACAAAGTGGAGGGGCATCCAGAGGTTTTGCACTGTGACAAACTGCAGCAGCATCCAGAGGGTTCACACACTGTGACAAACTGCAGCAGCATCCAGAGGGTTCACACACTGAGACAAACTGCAACAGCATCCAGAGAGTTCACACTGTGACAAACTGCAGCAGCATCCAGAGGGTTCACTCACTGTGACAAAGTGCAGCAGCATCCAGAGGGTTCACACTGTGACAAAATGCAGCAGAATCCAGAGGATTCACACACTGTGACAAACTGCAGCTGCATCCAGAGGGTTCACACTGTGACAAACTGCAGCAGCATCCAGAGGATTCACAAATTGTCACAAACTGCAGCAGCATCAAGAGGGTTCACACACTGTGACAAATTGCAGCAGCATCCAGAGGGTTCACATTGTGACAAATTGCCGCTGCACCCAGAGGGTTCACACTGTGACAAACTGCAGCAGCATCCAGAGGGTTCACACGCTGTCACAAACTACAGCAGCATCCAGAGGGTTCACACACTGACAAACTGCAGCAGCATCCAGAGGGTTCAGACTGTGACAAACTGCAGAGGCATCCAAAGGCTTCACACTGTGACAAACTGCAGCAGCATTCCAGAGGGTTCACACTGTGACAAACTGCAGCAGCATCCAGAGGGTTCACACTGTGACAAAGTGGACCGGCATCCAGAGGTTTTGCACTGTGACAAACTGCAGCAGCATCCAGAGGGTTCACACACTGTGACAAACTGCAGCAGCATCCAGAGGGTTCACACACTGAGACAAACTGCAACAGCATCCAGAGGTTTCACACTGTGACAAACTGCAGCAGCATCCAGAGGGTTCACTCACTGTGACAAAGTGTAGCAGCATCCAGAGGGTTCACACTGTGACAAACTGCAGCAGAATCCAGAGGATTCACACACTGTGACAAACTGCAGCAGCATTCAGAGGGTTCACACTGTGACAAACTGCAGGAGCATCCAGAGGTTTCACATTGTGACCAACTGCAGCCGCATCCAGAGGGTTCACACTGTGACAAACTGCAGCTGCATCCAGAGGGTTCACACACTGTGACAAACTGCAGCAGCATCCAGAGGATTCACACTGTGACAAACTGCAGCAGCATCCAGAGTGTTCACACTGTGACAAACTGCAGCAGCATCCAGAGGGATCACACTGTGACACACTGCAGCTGCATCGAGAGGGTTCCCACTGTGACAAACTGCAGCAGCATCCAGAGACTTTGCACTGAGACAAACTGCAGCAGGATCCAGAGAGTTCACACTGTGATAAACTGCAGCAGCATCCTGAGGGTTCACACTGTGACAAACTGCAGCAGCATCCAGAGGCGTCACACTGTGACAAACTGCAGCAGCATCCAGAGGGTTCACACTGTGTCAAACTGCAGCAGCATCCACAGGGTTTACACTGTGACAAACTGCAGGAGCATCCAGAGGTTTCACATTGTGACCAACTGCAGCCGCATCCAGAGGGTTCACACTGTGACAAACTGCAACAGCATCCAGAGGGTTCACACACTGTGACAAACTGCAGCAGCATCCAGAGGATTCACACTGTGACAAACTGCAGCAGCATCCAGAGTGTTCACACTGTGACAAACTGCAGCAGCATCCAGAGGGTTCACACACTGTGACAAACTGCAGCAGCATCCAGAGGGTTCACACTGTGACAAACTGCAACAGCATCCAGAAGGTTCACACATGTGACACACTGCAGCAGCATCCAGAGGGTTCACACTGTGACAAACTGCAGCAGCATCCAGAGGGTTCACACACTGAGACAAACTGCAGCAGCATCCAGAGGTTTCACACACTGTGACAAAATGCAGCAGCATCCAGAGGGTTCACACTGTGACAAACTACAGCTGCATCCAGAGGGTTCACACTGTGACACACTCCAGCAGCATCCAGAGGGTTCACACTGTGACAAACTGCAGCAGCATCCAGAGGGTTCACACACTGAGACAAACTGCAGCAGCATCCAGAGGTTTCACACACTGTGACAAAATGCAGCAGCATCCAGAGGGTTCACACTGTGACAAACTGCAGCAGCATCCAGAGGGTTCACACTGTGACAAACTGCAGCAGCATCCAGAGGCTTCACACTGTGACCAACCGCAGGAGCATCCAGAGGTTTCACACTGTGACAAACTGCAGCAGCATCCAGAGGGTTCACATTGTGACAAACTGCAGCAGCATCCAGAGGGTTCACACTGTGGCAAACTGCAGCAGCACCCAGAGGGTTCACACTGTGACAAACTGCAGCAGCATCCAGAGGGTTAACACTGTGACAAACTGCAGCAGCATCCAGAGGGTTCACACTGTGACAAATTGCAGCAGCATCCAGAGGGTTCACACTGTGACAAAGTGGAGGGGCATCCAGAGGTTTTGCACTGTGACAAACTGCAGCAGCATCCAGAGGGTTCACACACTGTGACAAACTGCAGCAGCATCCAGAGGGTTCACACACTGAGACAAACTGCAACAGCATCCAGAGAGTTCACACTGTGACAAACTGCAGCAGCATCCAGAGGGTTCACTCACTGTGACAAAGTGCAGCAGCATCCAGAGGGTTCACACTGTGACAAACTGCAGCAGAATCCAGAGGATTCACACACTGTGACAAACTGCAGCAGCATCCAGAGGGTTCACACTGTGACAAACTGCAGCAGCATCCAGAGGATTCACAAATTGTCACAAACTGCAGCAGCATCAAGAGGGTTCACACACTGTGACAAATTGCAGCAGCATCCAGAGGGTTCACATTGTGACAAATTGCCGCTGCACCCAGAGGGTTCACACTGTGACAAACTGCAGCAGCATCCAGAGGGTTCACACGCTGTCACAAACTACAGCAGCATCCAGAGGGTTCACACACTGACAAACTGCAGCAGCATCCAGAGGGTTCAGACTGTGACAAACTGCAGAGGCATCCAAAGGCTTCACACTGTGACAAACTGCAGCAGCATTCCAGAGGGTTCACACTGTGACAAACTGCAGCAGCATCCAGAGGGTTCACACTGTGACAAAGTGGACCGGCATCCAGAGGTTTTGCACTGTGACAAACTGTAGCAGCATCCAGAGTGTTCACACACTGTGACAAACTGCAGCAGCATCCAGAGGGTTCACACACTGAGACAAACTGCAACAGCATCCAGAGGGTTCACACTGTGACAAACTGCAGCAGCATCCAGAGGGTTCACTCACTGTGACAAAGTGTAGCAGCATCCAGAGGGTTCACACTGTGACAAACTGCAGCAGAATCCAGAGGATTCACACACTGTGACAAACTGCAGCAGCATTCAGAGGGTTCACACTGTGACAAACTGCAGCAGCATCCAGAGGATTCACAAATTGTCACAAACTGCAGCAGCTTCAAGAGGGTTCACACACTGTGACAAATTGCAGCAGCATCCAGAGGGTTCACATTGTGACAAATTGCAGCTGCACCCAGAGGGTTCACACTGTGAAAAACTGCAGCAGCATCCAGAGGGTTCACACACTGTGACAAACAGCAGCAGCATACAGAGGGTTCACACTGTGACAAACTGCAGCAGCATCCAGAGGGTTCACACTGTGAAAAATTGCAGTAGCATCCAGAGGGTTCACACTGTGACAAACTGCAGCAGCATCCAGAGGGTTCACACTGTGACAAACTTCAGCAGCATCCAGAGGGTTCACACTGTGGCAAACTGCAGCAGCATCCAGAGGGTTCACACACTGTGACAAACTGCAGCAGCATCCAGAGGGTTCACACTGTGACAAACTGCAGCAGCATCCAGAGGGTTCACACACTGTGACAAACTGCAGCAGCATCCAGAGGGTTCACACTGTGACAAATTGCAGCAGCATCCAGAGGGTTCACACTGTGACAAACAGCAGCAGCAACAACCAGAGGGTTCATACTGTGACAAACTGCAGCAGCATCCAGAGGGTTCACACACTGTGACCAACTGCAGCAGCATCCAGAGGGTTCACACTGTGACAAACTGCAGCAGCATCCAGAGGGTTCACACACTGTGACAAACTGCAGCAGCATCCAGAGGGTTCGCACTGTGACAAATTGCAGCAGCATCCAGAGGGTTCACACTGTGACAAACTGCAGCAGCATCCAGAGGGTTCACACTGTGACAAACTGCAGCAGCATCCAGAGGATTCACACTGTGACAAACTGCAGCAGCATCCATAGGGTTCACACTGTGGCAAACTGCAGCAGCATCCAGAGGGTTCACACACTGTGACAAACTGCAGCAGCATCCAGAGGGTTCACACAGTGACAAACTGCAGCAGCATCCAGAGGGTTCACACACTGTGACAAACTGCAGCAGCATCCAGAGTGTTCAGACTGTGACAAATTGCAGCACCATCCAGAGGGTTCACACTGTGACAAACTGCAGCAGCATCCAGAGGATTCACACTGTGACAATCTGCAACAGCATCCAGAGGATTCACACTGTGACAAACTGCAGCAGCATCCACAGGGTTCACACTGTGACAAACTGCAACAGCATCCAGAGGGTTCACACTTGTGACACACTGCAGCAGCATCCAGAGGGTTCACACTGTGACAAACTGCAGCAGCATCCAGAGGATTCACACTGTGACAAACTGCAGCAGCATCCAGAGGGTTCACACTGTGACAAACCGCAGCAGCATCCAGAGGGTTCACACTGTGACAAACTGCAGCAGCATCCAGAGGGTTCACACTGTGACAAACTGCAGCAGAATCCAGAGGGTTCACACACTGTGACAAACTGCAGCAGCATCCAGAGAGTTCACACTGTGACAAACTGCAGCAGCATCCAGAGGGTTCACACTGTGACACACTGCAGCAGCATCCAGAGGGTTCACACTGTGAAAAACCACAGCAGCATCCAGAGGGTTCACACTGTGACAAACTGCAGCAGCATCCAGAGGGTTCACACTGTGACACACTGCAGCAGCATCCAGAGGGTTCACACTGTGAAAAACCACAGCAGCATCCAGAGGGTTCACACTGTGACAAACTGCAGCAGCATCCAGAGGGTTCATATTGTGACAAACTGCTGCTGCATCCAGAGGGTTCACACTGTGACAAACTGCAGCAGCATCCAGTGGATTCACACTTTCACAAACTGCAACAGCATCCAGAGGGTTCACAGACTGTGACTAACTGCAGCAACATCCAGATAGTTCACACTGTCACAAACTGCAGAAGCATCTAGAGGGTTCACACTGTGACAAACTGCAGCAGCATCCAGAGGGGTCACAGGCCATGACAAACTGCAGCAGAAACCAGAGGATTCGCACTGTGACGAACTGCAGCAGTATCCAGTGGGTTCACACACTGTGACAAACTGCAGCAGCATCCAGAGGGTTCACACTGTGAAACACCACAGCAGCATCCAGAGGGTTCACACTGTGACAAACTGCAGCAGCATCCAGAGGGTTCATATTGTGACAAACTGCTGCTGCATCCAGAGGGTTCACACTGTGACAAACTGCAGCAGCATCCAGTGGATTCACACTGTCACAAACTGCAACAGCATCCAGAGGGTTCACACACTGTGACGAACTGCAGCAGCATCCAGAGGGTTCACACTGTGACAAACTGCAGCAGCATCCAGAGGGTTCACACACTGTGACAAACTGCAGCAGCATCCAGAGGGTTCACACTGTGACAAACTGCAACAGCATCCAGAAGGTTCACACATGTGACACACTGCAGCAGCATCCAGAGGGTTCACACTGTGACAAACTGCAGCAGCATCCAGAGGGTTCACACACTGAGACAAACTGCAGCAGCATCCAGAGGTTTCACACACTGTGACAAAATGCAGCAGCATCCAGAGGGTTCACACTGTGACAAACTACAGCTGCATCCAGAGGGTTCACACTGTGACACACTCAAGCAGCATCCAGAGGGTTCACACTGTGACAAACTGCAGCAGCATCCATAGGGTTAACACTGTGACAAACTGCAGCAGCATCCAGAGGGTTCACACTGTGACAAATTGCAGCAGCATCCAGAGGGTTCACACTGTGACAAAGTGGAGGGGCATCCAGAGGTTTTGCACTGTGACAAACTGCAGCAGCATCCAGAGGGTTCACACACTGTGACAAACTGCAGCAGCATCCAGAGGGTTCACACACTGAGACAAACTGCAACAGCATCCAGAGAGTTCACACTGTGACAAACTGCAACAGCATCCAGAGGGTACACTCACTGTGACAAAGTGCAGCAGCATCCAGAGGGTTCACACTGTGACAAACTGCAGCAGAATCCAGAGGATTCACACACTGTGACAAACTGCAGCAGCATCCAGAGGGTTCACACTGTGACAAACTGCAGCAGCATCCAGAGGATTCACAAATTGTCACAAACTGCAGCAGCATCAAGAGGGTTCACACACTGTGACAAATTGCAGCAGCATCCAGAGGGTTCACATTGTGACAAATTGCCGCTGCACCCAGAGGGTTCACACTGTGACAAACAGCAGCAGCATCCAGAGGGTTCACACGCTGTCACAAACTACAGCAGCATCCAGAGGGTTCACACACTGACAAACTGCAGCAGCATCCAGAGGGTTCAGACTGTGACAAACTGCAGAGGCATCCAAAGGCTTCACACTGTGACAAACTGCAGCAGCATTACAGAGGGTTCTCACTGTGACAAACTGCAGCAGCATCCAGAGGGTTCACACTGTGACAAAGTGGACCGGCATCCAGAGGTTTTGCACTGTGACAAACTGCAGCAGCATCCAGAGGGTTCACACACTGTGACAAACTGCAGCAGCATCCAGAGGGTTCACACACTGAGACAAACTGCAACAGCATCCAGCGGGTTCACACTGTGACAAACTGCAGCAGCATCCAGAGGGTTCACTCACTGTGACAAAGTGTAGCAGCATCCAGAGGGTTCACACTGTGACAAACTGCAGCAGAATCCAGAGGATTTACACACTGTGACAAACTGCAGCAGCATTCAGAGGGTTCACACTGTGACAAACTGCAGCAGCATCCAGAGGATTCACAAATTGTCACAAACTGCAGCAGCATCAAGAGGGTTCACACACTGTGACAAATTGCAGCAGCATCCAGAGGGTTCACATTGTGACAAATTGCAGCTGCACCCAGAGGGTTCACACTGTGAAAAACTGCAGCAGCATCCAGAGGGTTCACACACTGTGACAAACAGCAGCAGCATCCAGAGGGTTCACACTATGACAAACTGCAGCAGCATCCAGAGGGTTCACACTGTGACAAATTGCAGCAGCATCCAGAGGGTTCACACTGTGACAAACTGCAGCAGCATCCAGAGGGTTCACACTGTGACAAACTTCAGCAGCATCCAGAGGGTTCACACTGTGGCAAACTGCAGCAGCATCCAGAGGGTTCACACACTGTGACAAACTGCAGCAGCATCCAGAGGGTTCACACTGTGACAAACTGCAGCAGCATCCAGAGGGTTCACACACTGTGACAAACTGCAGCAGCATCCAGAGGGTTCACACTGTGACAAATTGCAGCAGCATCCAGAGGGTTCACACTGTGACAAACTGCAGCAGCAACCAGAGGGTTCATACTGTGACAAACTGCAGCAGCATCCAGAGGGTTCACACACTGTGACAAACTGCAGCAGCATCCAGAGGGTTCACACTGTGACAAATTGCAGCAGCATCCAGAGGGTTCACACACTGTGACAAACTGCAGCAGCATCCAGAGGGTTCGCACTGTGACAAATTGCAGCAGCATCCAGAGGGTTCACACTGTGACAAACTGCAGCAGCATCCAGAGGGTTCACACTGTGACAAACTGCAGCAGCATCCAGAGGATTCACACTGTGACAAACTGCAGCAGCATCCATAGGGTTCACACTGTGGCAAACTGCAGCAGCATCCAGAGGGTTCACACACTGTGACAAACTGCAGCAGCATCCAGAGGGTTCACACAGTGACAAACTGCAGCAGCATCCAGAGGGTTCACACACTGTGACAAACTGCAGCAGCATCAAGAGTGTTCAGACTGTGACAAATTGCAGCAGCATCCAGAGGGTTCACACTGTGACAAACTGCAGCAGCATCCAGAGGATTCACACTGTGACAATCTGCAACAGCATCCAGAGGATTCACACTGTGACAAACTGCAGCAGCATCCACAGGGTTCACACTGTGACAAACTGCAACAGCATCCAGAGGGTTCACACTTGTGACACACTGCAGCAGCATCCAGAGGGTTCACACTGTGACAAACTGCAGCAGCATCCAGAGGATTCACACTGTGACAAACTGCAGCAGCATCCAGAGGGTTCACACTGTGACAAACCGCAGCAGCATCCAGAGGGTGCACACTGTGACAAACTGCAGCAGCATCCAGAGGGTTCACACTGTGACAAACTGCAGCAGAATCCAGAGGGTTCACACACTGTGACAAACTGCAGCAGCATCCAGAGAGTTCACACTGTGACAAACTGAAGCAGCATCCAGAGGGTTCACACTGTGACACACTGCAGCAGCATCCAGAGGGTTCACACTGTGAAAAACCACAGCAGCATCCAGAGGGTTCACACTGTGACAAACTGCAGCAGCATCCAGAGGGTTTACACTGTGACACACTGCAGCAGCATCCAGAGGGTTCACACTGTGAAAAACCACAGCAGCATCCAGAGGGTTCACACTGTGACAAACTGCAGCAGCATCCAGAGGGTTCATATTGTGACAAACTGCTGCTGCATCCAGAGGGTTCACACTGTGACAAACTGCAGCAGCATCCAGTGGATTCACACTTTCACAAACTGCAACAGCATCCAGAGGGTTCACACTCTGTGACTAACTGCAGCAACATCCAGATAGTTCACACTGTCACAAACTGCAGAAGCATCTAGAGGGTTCACACTGTGACAAACTGCAGCAGCATCCAGAGGGGTCACAGGCCATGACAAACTGCAGCAGAAACCAGAGGATTCGCACTGTGACGAACTGCAGCAGTATCCAGAGGGTTCACACACTGTGACAAACTGCAGCAGCATCCAGAGGGTTCACACTGTGAAACACCACAGCAGCATCCAGAGGGTTCACACTGTGACAAACTGCAGCAGCATCCAGAGGGTTCATATTGTGACAAACTGCTGCTGCATCCAGAGGGTTCACACTGTGACAAACTGCAGCAGCATCCAGTGGATTCACACTGTCACAAACTGCAACAGCATCCAGAGGGTTCACGCACTGTGACGAACTGCAGCAACATCCAGAGTGTTCACACTGTCACAAACTACAGAAGCATCAAGAGGGTTCACACTGTGACAAACTGCAGCAGCATCCAGAGGGGTCACAGGCCATGACAAACTGCAGAAGAAACCAGAGGATTCGCACTGTGACGAAGTGCAGCAGTATCCAGAGGGTTCACACACTGTGACAAACTGCAGCAGCATCCAGATGGTTCAGACTGTGACAAACTGCAGAGGCACCCAGAGGGTTCACACTGTGACAAACTGCAGCAGCATTCCAGAGGGTTCACACTGTGACAAACTGCGGCAGCATCCAGAGGGTTTGCACTGTGACAAACTGCAGCAGCATCCACTGTGTTCACACACTGTGACAAACTGCAGCAGCATCCAGAGCGTTCACACTGTGACAAACTGCAGCAGCATCCAGAGGGTTCACACTGTGAAAAACTGCAGCAGCATCCAGAGGGTTCACACACTGTGACAAACAGCAGCAGCATCCAGAGGGTTCACACTGTGACAAACTGCAGCAGCATCCAGAGGGTTCACACTGTGACAAATTGCAGCAGCATCCAGAGGGTTCACACTGTGACAAACTGCAGAAGCATCCAGATGGTTCACACTGTGACAAACTGCAGCAGCATCCACTGGGTTCACACTGTGACAAACTGCAGCAGCATTCACAGGGTTCACACTGTGACAAACTGCAACAGCATCCAGAGGGATCACATTGTGACAAACTGCAGCAACATCCAGAGTGTTCACACTGTCACAAACTGCAGCAGCATCCAGAGTGTTCACACTGTGACAAACTACAGCAGCCTCCAGAGGGTTCCCACTGTGACAAACTGCAGCAGCATCCAGAGGGTTCACACTGTGACAAACTGCAGCAGCATCCAGAGACTTTGCACTGAGACAAACTGCAGCAGGATCCAGAGAGTTCACACTGTGATAAACTGCAGCAGCATCCAGAGGGTTCACACTGTGACAAACTGCAGCAGCATCCAGAGGCGTCACACTGTGACAAACTGTAGCAGCATCCAGAGGGTTCACACTGTGTAAACCTGCAGCAGCATCCACAGGGTTTACACTGTGATAACCTGCAGGAGCATCCAGAGGTTTCATATTGTGACCAACTGCAGCCGCATCCAGAGGGTTCACACTGTGACAAACTGCAGCAGCATCCAGAGGGTTCACACTGTGACAAACTGCAACAGCATCCAGAAGGTTCACACATGTGACACACTGCAGCAGCATCCAGAGGGTTCACACACTGAGGTTTCACACACTGTGACAAAATGCAGCAGCATCCAGAGGGTTCACACTGTGACAAACTGCAGCTGCATCCAGAGGGTTCACACTGTGACTCACTCCAGCAGCATCCAGAGGGTTCACACTGTGACAAACTGCAGCAGCATCCAGAGGGTTCACACTGTGACAAACTGCAGCAGCATCCAGAGGGTTCACACTGTGACAAACTGCAGCAGCATCCAGAGGCTTCACACTGTGACAAAATGCAGCAGCATCCAGAGGGTTCACACTGTGACAAACTGCAGCTGCATCCAGAGGGTTCACACTGTGACACACTCCAGCAGCATCCAGAGGGTTCACACTGTGACAAACTGCAGCAGCATCCAGAGGGTTCACACTGTGACAAACTGCAGCAGCATCCAGAGGGTTCACACTGTGACAAACTGCAGCAGCATCCAGAGGCTTCACACTGTGACAAACTGCAGCAGCATCCAGAGGGTTCACACTGTGACAAACTGCAGCAGCATCCAGAGGGTTCACACTGTGGCAAACTGCAGCAGCACCCAGAGGGTTCACACTGTGACAAATTGCAGCAGCATCCAGAGGGTTAACACTGTGACAAACTGCAGCAGCATCCAGAGGGTTCACACTGTGACAAATTGCAGCAGCATCCAGAGGGTTCGCACTGTGACAAAGTGGAGCGGCATCCAGAGGTTTTGCACTGTGACAAACTGCAGCAGCATCCAGAGGGTTCACACTGTGACAAACTGCATCAGCATCCAGAGGGTTCACACACTGAGACAAACTGCAACAGCATCCAGAGGGTTCACACTGTGACAAACTGCAGCAGCATCCAGAGGGTTCACTCACTGTGACAAAGTGCAGCAGCATGCAGAGGGTTCACACTGTGACAAACTGCAGCAGAATCCAGAGGATTCACACACTGTGACAAACTGCAGCAGCATCCAGAGGTTTCACACTGTGACAAACTGCAGCAGCATCCAGAGGATTCACAAATTTTCACAAACTGCAGCAGCATCAAGAGGGATCACACTGTGACAAATTGCAGCAGCATCCAGAGGGTTCACATTGTGACAAATTGCAGCTGCACCCAGAGGGTTCACACTGTGACAAACTGCAGCAGCATCCAGAGGGTTCACACGCAGTCACAAACTACAGCAGCATCCAGAGGGTTCACACACTGTGACAAACTGCAGCAGCATCCAGAGGGTTCAGACTGTGACAAACTGCAGAGGCATCCAGAGGGTTCACACTGTGACAAACTGCAGCAGCATTCCAGAGGGTTCACACTGTGACAAACTGCAGCAGCATCCAGAGGGTTTGCACTATGACAAACTGCAGCAGCATGCACTGTGTTCACACTGTGACAAACTGCAGCAGCATCCAGAGGTTTCACACACTGTGACAAACTGCAGCAGCATCCAGAGGGTTCACACTGTGACAAACTGCAGCAGCATCCAGAGGGTTCACACTGTGAAAAACTGCAGCAGCATCCAGAGGGTCCACACACTGTGACAGACAGCAGCAGCATCCAGAGGGTTCACACTGTGACAAACTGCAGCAGCATCCAGAGGGTTCACACTGTGACAAATTGCAGCAGCATCCAGAGGGTTCACACTGTGACAAACTGCAGCAGCATCCAGAGGGTTCACACTGTGACAAACTGCAGCAGCATCCAGAGGGTTCACACTGTGGCAAACTGCAGCAGCATCCAGAGGGTTCACACACTGTGACAAACTGCAGCGGCATCCAGAGGGTTCACACTGTGATAAACTGCAGCAGCATCCAGAGGGTTCACACACTGTGACAAACTGCAGCAGCATCCAGAGGGTTCACACACTGTGACAAATTGCAGCAGCATCCAGAGGGTTCACACTGTGACAAATTGCAGCAGCATCCAGAGGGTTCACACTGTGACAAAATGCAGCAGCATCCAGAGGGTTCATACTGTGACAAACTGCAGCAGCATCCAGAGGGTTCACACTGTGACACACTGCAGCAGTATCCAGAGGGTTCACACTGTGACAAACTGCAGCAGCATCCAGAGGGTTCACACTGTGACAAACTGCAGCAGCATACAGAGGGTTCACACTGTGACAAACTGCAGCAGCATCCAGAGGCTTCACACTGTGACAAACTGCAGCAGCATCCAGAGGGTTCACACTGTGACAAACTGCAGCAGCATCCAGAGGGTTCACACTGTGGCAAACTGCAGCAGCACCCAGAGGGTTCACACTGTGACAAATTGCAGCAGCATCCAGAGGGTTAACACTGTGACAAACTGCAGCAGCATCCAGAGGGTTCACACTGTGACAAATTGCAACAGCATCCAGAGGGTTCACACTGTGACAAAGTGGAGCGGCATCCAGAGGTTTTGCACTGTGACAAACTGCAGCATCCAGAGGGTTCACACTGTGACAAACTGCAGCAGCATCCAGAGGGTTCACACTGTGACAAACTGCAGCAGCATCCAGAGGGTTCACACTGTGACAAACTGCAGCAGCATCCAGAGGCTTCACACTGTGACAAACTGCAGCAGCATCCAGAGGGTTCACACTGTGACAAACTGCAGCAGCATCCAGAGGGTTCACACTGTGGCAAACTGCAGCAGCATCCAGAGGGTTCACACTGTGACAAATTGGAGCAGCATCCAGAGGGTTTACACTGTGACAAACTGCAGCAGCATCCAGAGGGTTCACACGCAGTCACAAACTACAGCAGCATCCAGAGGGTTCACACACTGTGACAAACTGCAGCAGCATCCAGGGGGTTCAGACTGTGACAAACTGCAGAGGCATCCAGAAGGTTCACACTGTGACAAACTGCTGCAGCATTCCAGAGGGTTCACACTGTGACAAACTGCAGCAGCATCCAGAGGGTTTGCACTGTGGCAAACTGCAGCAGCATGCACTGTGTTCACACTGTGACAAACTGCAGCAGCATCCAGAGGTTTCACACACTGTGACAAACTGCAGCAGCATCAAGAGGGTTCACACTGTGACAAACTGCAGCAGCATCCAGAGGGTTCACACTGTAAAAAACTGCAGCAGCATCCAGAGGGTTCACACACTGTGACAAACAGCAGCAGCATCAATAGGGTTCACACTGTGACAAACTGCAGCAGCATCCAGAGGGTTCACACTGTGACAAATTGCAGCAGCATCCAGAGGGTTCACACTGTGACAAACTGCAGCAGCATCCAGAGGATTCACACTGTGACAAACTTCAGCAGCATCCAGAGGGTTCACACTGTGGCAAACTGCAGCAGCATCCAGAGGGTTCACACACTGTGACAAACTGCAGCGGCATCCAGAGGGTTCACACTGTGACAAACTGCAGCAGCATCCAGAGGGTTCACACACTGTGACAAACTGCAGCAGCATCCAGAGGGTTCACACTGTGACAAATTGCAGCAGCATCCAAAGGGTTCACACTGTGACAAACTGCAGCAGCATCCAGAGGGTTCATACCGTGACAAACTGCAGCAGCATCCAGAGGGTTCACACTGTGACACACTGCAGCAGTATCCAGAGGGTTCACACTGTGACAAACTGCAGCAGCATCCAGAGGATTCACACTGTGACAAACTGCAGCAGCATCCAGAGGGTTCACACTGTGACAAACTGCAGCAGCACCCATAGGGTTCACACTGTGGCAAACTTCAGCAGAATCCAGAGGATTCACACACTGTGACAAACTGCAGCAGCATCCAGAGGGTTCACACTGTGACAAACTGCAGCAGCATCCAGAGGATTCACAAATTGTCACAAACTGCAGCAGTATCAAGAGGGATCACACTGTGACAAATTGCAGCAGCATCCAGAGGGTTCACATTGTGACAAATTGCAGCTGCACCCAGAGGGTTCACACTGTGACAAACTGCAGCAGCATCCAGAGGGTTCACACGCAGTCACAAACTACAGCAGCATCCAGAGGGTTCACACACTGTGACAAACTGCAGCAGCATCCTGAGGGTTCAGACTGTGACAAACTGCAGAGGCATCCAGAGGGTTCACACTGTGACAAACTGCAGCAGCATTCCAGAGGGTTCACACTGTGACAAACTGCAGCAGCATCCAGAGGGTTTGCACTGTGACAAACTGCAGCAGCATGCACTGTGTTCACACTGTGACAAACTGCAGCAGCATCCAGAGGTTTCACACACTGTGACAAACTGCAGCAGCATCCAGAGGGTTCACACTGTGACAAACTGCAGCAGCATCCAGAGGGTTCACACTGTGAAAAACTGCAGCAGCATCCAGAGGGTTCACACACTGTGACAAACAGCAGCAGCATCCAGAGGGTTCACACTGTGACAAACTGCAGCAGCATCCAGAGGGTTCACACTGTGACAAATTGCAGCAGCATCCAGAGGGTTCACACTGTGACAAACTGCAGCAGCATCCAGAGGGTTCACACTGTGACAAACTGCAGCAGCATCCAGAGGGTTCACACTGTGGCAAACTGCAGCAGCATCCAGAGGGTTCACACACTGTGACAAACTGCAGCGGCATCCAGAGGGTTCACACTGTGACAAACTGCAGCAGCATCCAGAGGGTTCACACACTGTGACAAACTGCAGCAGCATCCAGAGGGTTCACACTGTGACAAATTGCAGCAGCATCCAGAGGGTTCACACAGTGACAAACTGCAGCAGCATCCAGAGGGTTCATACTGTGACAAACTTCAGCAGCATCCAGAGGGTTCACACTGTGACACACTGCAGCAGTATCCAGAGGGTTCACACTGTGACAAACTGCAACAGCATCCAGAGGGTTCACACATGTGACACACTTCAGCAGCATCCAGAGGGTTCACACTGTGACAAACTGCAGCAGCATCCAGAGGATTCAAACTGTGACAAACTGCAGCAGCATCCAGAGGGTTCACACTGTGACAAACTGCAGCAGCATCCAGAGGGTTCACACTGTGACAAACTGCAGCAGCATCCAGAGGGTTCACACTGTGACAAACTGCAGCAGCATCCAGAGGCTTCACACTGTGACAAACTGCAGCAGCATCCAGAGGGTTCACACTGTGACAAACTGCAGCAGCATCCAGAGGGTTCACACTGTGGCAAACTGCAGCAGCACCCAGAGGGTTCACACTGTGACAAATTGCAGCAGCATCCAGAGGGATAACACTGTGACAAACTGCAGCAGCATCCAGAGGGTTCACACTGTGACAAATTGCAGCAGCATCCAGAGGGTTCACACTGTGACAAAGTGGAGCGGCATCCAGAGGTTTTGCACTGTGACAAACTGCAGCAGCATCCAGAGGGTTCACACTGTGACAAACTGCATCAGCATCCAGAGGGTTCACACACTGAGACAAACTGCAACAGCATCCAGAGGGTTCACACTGTGACAAACTGCCGCAGCATCCAGAGGGTTCACTCACTGTGACAAAGTGCAGCAGCATGCAGAGGGTTCACACTGTGACAAACTGCAGCAGAATCCAGAGGATTCACACACTGTGACAAACTGCAGCAGCATCCAGAGGGTTCACACTGTGACAAACTGCAGCAGCATCCAGAGGATTCACAAATTGTCACAAACTGCAGCAGCATCCAGAGGGTTCACACTGTGACAAATTGCAGCAGCATCCAGAGGGTTCACACTGTGACAAACTGCAGCAGCATCCAGAGGATTCACACTGTGACAAACTTCAGCAGCATCCAGAGGGTTCACACTGTGGCAAACTGCAGCAGCATCCAGAGGGTTCACACACTGTGACAAACTGCAGCGGCATCCAGAGGGTTCACACTGTGACAAACTGCAGCAGCATCCAGAGGGTTCACACACTGTGACAAACTGCAGCAGCATCCAGAGGGTTCACACTGTGACAAATTGCAGCAGCATCCAAAGGGTTCACACTGTGACAAACTGCAGCAGCATCCAGAGGGTTCATACCGTGACAAACTGCAGCAGCATCCAGAGGGTTCACACTGTGACACACTGCAGCAGTATCCAGAGGGTTCACACTGTGACAAACTGCAGCAGCATCCAGAGGATTCACACTGTGACAAACTGCAGCAGCATCCAGAGGGTTCACACTGTGACAAACTGCAGCAGCACCCATAGGGTTCACACTGTGGCAAACTTCAGCAGAATCCAGAGGATTCACACACTGTGACAAACTGCAGCAGCATCCAGAGGGTTCACACTGTGACAAACTGCAGCAGCATCCAGAGGATTCACAAATTGTCACAAACTGCAGCAGTATCAAGAGGGATCACACTGTGACAAATTGCAGCAGCATCCAGAGGGTTCACATTGTGACAAATTGCAGCTGCACCCAGAGGGTTCACACTGTGACAAACTGCAGCAGCATCCAGAGGGTTCACACGCAGTCACAAACTACAGCAGCATCCAGAGGGTTCACACACTGTGACAAACTGCAGCAGCATCCTGAGGGTTCAGACTGTGACAAACTGCAGAGGCATCCAGAGGGTTCACACTGTGACAAACTGCAGCAGCATTCCAGAGGGTTCACACTGTGACAAACTGCAGCAGCATCCAGAGGGTTTGCACTGTGACAAACTGCAGCAGCATGCACTGTGTTCACACTGTGACAAACTGCAGCAGCATCCAGAGGTTTCACACACTGTGACAAACTGCAGCAGCATCCAGAGGGTTCACACTGTGACAAACTGCAGCAGCATCCAGAGGGTTCACACTGTGAAAAACTGCAGCAGCATCCAGAGGGTTCACACACTGTGACAAACAGCAGCAGCATCCAGAGGGTTCACACTGTGACAAACTGCAGCAGCATCCAGAGGGTTCACACTGTGACAAATTGCAGCAGCATCCAGAGGGTTCACACTGTGACAAACTGCAGCAGCATCCAGAGGGTTCACACTGTGACAAACTGCAGCAGCATCCAGAGGGTTCACACTGTGGCAAACTGCAGCAGCATCCAGAGGGTTCACACACTGTGACAAACTGCAGCGGCATCCAGAGGGTTCACACTGTGACAAACTGCAGCAGCATCCAGAGGGTTCACACACTGTGACAAACTGCAGCAGCATCCAGAGGGTTCACACTGTGACAAATTGCAGCAGCATCCAGAGGGTTCACACAGTGACAAACTGCAGCAGCATCCAGAGGGTTCATACTGTGACAAACTTCAGCAGCATCCAGAGGGTTCACACTGTGACACACTGCAGCAGTATCCAGAGGGTTCACACTGTGACAAACTGCAACAGCATCCAGAGGGTTCACACATGTGACACACTTCAGCAGCATCCAGAGGGTTCACACTGTGACAAACTGCAGCAGCATCCAGAGGATTCAAACTGTGACAAACTGCAGCAGCATCCAGAGGGTTCACACTGTGACAAACTGCAGCAGCATCCAGAGGGTTCACACTGTGACAAACTGCAGCAGCATCCAGAGGGTTCACACTGTGACAAACTGCAGCAGCATCCAGAGGCTTCACACTGTGACAAACTGCAGCAGCATCCAGAGGGTTCACACTGTGACAAACTGCAGCAGCATCCAGAGGGTTCACACTGTGGCAAACTGCAGCAGCACCCAGAGGGTTCACACTGTGACAAATTGCAGCAGCATCCAGAGGGATAACACTGTGACAAACTGCAGCAGCATCCAGAGGGTTCACACTGTGACAAATTGCAGCAGCATCCAGAGGGTTCACACTGTGACAAAGTGGAGCGGCATCCAGAGGTTTTGCACTGTGACAAACTGCAGCAGCATCCAGAGGGTTCACACTGTGACAAACTGCATCAGCATCCAGAGGGTTCACACACTGAGACAAACTGCAACAGCATCCAGAGGGTTCACACTGTGACAAACTGCCGCAGCATCCAGAGGGTTCACTCACTGTGACAAAGTGCAGCAGCATGCAGAGGGTTCACACTGTGACAAACTGCAGCAGAATCCAGAGGATTCACACACTGTGACAAACTGCAGCAGCATCCAGAGGGTTCACACTGTGACAAACTGCAGCAGCATCCAGAGGATTCACAAATTGTCACAAACTGCAGCAGCAACAAGAGGGTTCACACTGTGAAAATTGCAGCAGCATCCAGAGGGTTCACATTGTGACAAATTGCAGCTGCACCCAGAGGGTTCACACTGTGACAAACTGCAGCAGCATCCAGAGGGTTCACACGCAGTCACAAACTACAGCAGCATCCAGAGGGTTCACACACTGTGACAAACTGCAGCAGCATCCAGAGGGTTCAGACTGTGACAAACTGCAGAGGCATCCAGAGGGTTCACACTGTGACAAACTGCAGCAGCATTCCAGAGGGTTCACACTGTGACAAACTGCAGCAGCATCCAGAGGGTTTGCACTGTGACAAACTGCAGCAGCATGCACTGTTTTCACACTGTGACAAACTGCAGCAGCATCCAGAGGTTTCACACACTGTGACAAACTGCAGCAGCATCAAGAGGGTTCACACTGTGACAAACTGCAGCAGCATCCAGAGGGTTCACACTGTGAAAAACTGCAGCAGCATCCAGAGGGTTCACACACTGTGACAAACAGCAGCAGCATCCAGAGGATTCACACTGTGACAAACTGCAGCAGCATCCAGAGGGTTCACACTGTGACAAGTTGCAGCAGCATCCAGAGGGTTCACACTGTGACAAACTGCAGCAGCATCCAGAGGGTTCACACTGTGACAAACTGCAGCAGCATCCAGAGGGTTCACACTGTGACACACTGCAGCAGTATCCAGAGGGTTCACACTGTGACAAACTGCAGCAGCACCCATAGGGTTCACACTGTGGCAAACTTCAGCAGCATCCAGAGGGTTCACACACTGTGACAAACTGCAGCAGCATCCAGAGGGTTCACACAGTGACAAACTGCAGCATCATCCAGAGGGTTCACACACTGTGACAAACTGCAGCAGCATCCAGAGGGTCCGCACTGTGACAAACTGCAGCAGCATCCAGAGGGTTCACACTGTGACAAATTGCAGCAGCATCCAGAGGGTTCACACTGTGACAAACTGCAGCAGTATCCAGAGGGTTCACACTGTGACAAACTACAGCAGCATCCAGAGTGTTCAGACTGAGACAAACTGCAGCAGCATCCAGAGGGATCACACTGTGACAAACTGCAGCAGCATCCACAGGGTTCACACTGTGACAAACTGCAACAGCATCCAGAGGGTTCACACTGTGACACACTGCAGCAGCATCCAGAGGATTCACACTGTGACAAACTGCAGCAGCATCCAGAGGGTTCACACTGTGACAAACTGCAGCAGCATCCAGAGGGTTCACACTGTGACAAACTGCAGCAGCATCCAGAGGGTTCACACTGTGACAAACTGCAGCAGCATCCAGAGGGTTCACACACTGTGACAAACTGCAGCAGCATCCAGAGTGTTCACACTGTGACAAACTGCAGCAGCATCCAGAGGGTTCACACTGTGACAAACTGCAGCAGTATCCAGAGGGTTCTCACTGAGACAAACTGCAGCAGCATCCAGAGGGTTCACACTGTGACAAACTGCAGCAGCATCCAAGGGTTCACACTGTGACAAACTTCAGCAGCATCCAGAGGGTTCACACACTGTGACAAACTGCAGCAGCATCCAGAGGGTTCACGCAGTGACAAACTGGAGCAGCATCCAGAGGGTTCACACACTGTGACAAACTGCAGCAGCATCCAGCGGGTCCGCACTGTGACAAACTGCAGCAGCATCCAGAGGGTTCACACTGTGACAAATTGCAGCAGCATCCAGAGGGTTCACACTGTGACAAACTGCAGCAGTATCCAGAGGGTTCACACTGTGACAAACTGCAGCAGCATCCAGAGGGTTCACACTGTGACAAACTGCAGCAGCATCCAGAGGGTTCACACTGTGACAAACTGCAGCAGCATCCAGAGGGTTCACACTGTGACAAACTGCAGCAGCATCCAGAGGGTTCACACACTGTGACAAACTGCAGCAGCATCCAGAGGGTTCACACAGTGACAAACTGCAGCAGCATCCAGAGGGTTCATACTGTGACAAACTTCAGCAGCATCCAGAGGGTTCACACTGTGACACACTGCAGCAGTATCCAGAGGGTTCACACTGTGACAAACTGCAACAGCATCCAGAGGGTTCACACATGTGACACACTTCAGCAGCATCCAGAGGGTTCACACTGTGACAAACTGCAGCAGCATCCAGAGGATTCACACTGTGACAAACTGCAGCAGCATCCAGAGGGTTCACACTGTGACAAACTGCAGCAGCATCCAGAGGGTTCACACTGTGACAAACTGCAGCAGCATCCAGAGGCTTCACACTGTGACAAACTGCAGCAGCATCCAGAGGGTTCACACTGTGACAAACTGCAGCAGCATCCAGAGGGTTCACACTGTGGCAAACTGCAGCAGCACCCAGAGGGTTCACACTGTGACAAATTGCAGCAGCATCCAGAGGGATAACACTGTGACAAACTGCAGCAGCATCCAGAGGGTTCACACTGTGACAAATTGCAGCAGCATCCAGAGGGTTCACACTGTGACAAAGTGGAGCGGCATCCAGAGGTTTTGCACTGTGACAAACTGCAGCAGCATCCAGAGGGTTCACACTGTGACAAACTGCATCAGCATCCAGAGGGTTCACACACTGAGACAAACTGCAACAGCATCCAGAGGGTTCACACTGTGACAAACTGCCGCAGCATCCAGAGGGTTCACTCACTGTGACAAAGTGCAGCAGCATGCAGAGGGTTCACACTGTGACAAACTGCAGCAGAATCCAGAGGATTCACACACTGTGACAAACTGCAGCAGCATCCAGAGGGTTCACACTGTGACAAACTGCAGCAGCATCCAGAGGATTCACAAATTGTCACAAACTGCAGCAGCAACAAGAGGGTTCACACTGTGAAAATTGCAGCAGCATCCAGAGGGTTCACATTGTGACAAATTGCAGCTGCACCCAGAGGGTTCACACTGTGACAAACTGCAGCAGCATCCAGAGGGTTCACACGCAGTCACAAACTACAGCAGCATCCAGAGGGTTCACACACTGTGACAAACTGCAGCAGCATCCAGAGGGTTCAGACTGTGACAAACTGCAGAGGCATCCAGAGGGTTCACACTGTGACAAACTGCAGCAGCATTCCAGAGGGTTCACACTGTGACAAACTGCAGCAGCATCCAGAGGGTTTGCACTGTGACAAACTGCAGCAGCATGCACTGTTTTCACACTGTGACAAACTGCAGCAGCATCCAGAGGTTTCACACACTGTGACAAACTGCAGCAGCATCAAGAGGGTTCACACTGTGACAAACTGCAGCAGCATCCAGAGGGTTCACACTGTGAAAAACTGCAGCAGCATCCAGAGGGTTCACACACTGTGACAAACAGCAGCAGCATCCAGAGGGTTCACACTGTGACAAACTGCAGCAGCATCCAGAGGGTTCACACTGTGACAAGTTGCAGCAGCATCCAGAGGGTTCACACTGTGACAAACTGCAGCAGCATCCAGAGGGTTCACACTGTGACAAACTGCAGCAGCATCCAGAGGGTTCACACTGTGACACACTGCAGCAGTATCCAGAGGGTTCACACTGTGACAAACTGCAGCAGCACCCATAGGGTTCACACTGTGGCAAACTTCAGCAGCATCCAGAGGGTTCACACACTGTGACAAACTGCAGCAGCATCCAGAGGGTTCACACAGTGACAAACTGCAGCATCATCCAGAGGGTTCACACACTGTGACAAACTGCAGCAGCATCCAGAGGGTCCGCACTGTGACAAACTGCAGCAGCATCCAGAGGGTTCACACTGTGACAAATTGCAGCAGCATCCAGAGGGTTCACACTGTGACAAACTGCAGCAGTATCCAGAGGGTTCACACTGTGACAAACTACAGCAGCATCCAGAGTGTTCAGACTGAGACAAACTGCAGCAGCATCCAGAGGGATCACACTGTGACAAACTGCAGCAGCATCCACAGGGTTCACACTGTGACAAACTGCAACAGCATCCAGAGGGTTCACACTGTGACACACTGCAGCAGCATCCAGAGGATTCACACTGTGACAAACTGCAGCAGCATCCAGAGGGTTCACACTGTGACAAACTGCAGCAGCATCCAGAGGGTTCACACTGTGACAAACTGCAGCAGCATCCAGAGGGTTCACACTGTGACAAACTGCAGCAGCATCCAGAGGGTTCACACACTGTGACAAACTGCAGCAGCATCCAGAGTGTTCACACTGTGACAAACTGCAGCAGCATCCAGAGGGTTCACACTGTGACAAACTGCAGCAGTATCCAGAGGGTTCTCACTGAGACAAACTGCAGCAGCATCCAGAGGGTTCACACTGTGACAAACTGCAGCAGCATCCAAGGGTTCACACTGTGACAAACTTCAGCAGCATCCAGAGGGTTCACACACTGTGACAAACTGCAGCAGCATCCAGAGGGTTCACACAGTGACAAACTGCAGCAGCATCCAGAGGGTTCACACACTGTGACAAACTGCAGCAGCATCCAGCGGGTCCGCACTGTGACAAACTGCAGCAGCATCCAGAGGGTTCACACTGTGACAAATTGCAGCAGCATCCAGAGGGTTCACACTGTGACAAACTGCAGCAGTATCCAGAGGGTTCACACTGTGACAAACTGCAGCAGCATCCAGAGGGTTCACACTGTGACAAACTGCAGCAGCATCCAGAGGGTTCACACTGTGACAAACTGCAGCAGCATCCAGAGGGTTCACACTGTGACAAACTGCAGCAGCATCCAGAGGGTTCACACACTGTGACAAACTGCAGCAGCATCCAGAGGGTTCACACTGTGACAAACTGCAGCAGCATCCAGAGGGTTCACACTTTGACAAACTGCAGCAGCATCCAGAGGGTTCTCACTGAGACAAACTGCAGCAGCATCCAGAGGGTTCACACTGTGACAAACTGCAGCAGCATCCAAGGGTTCACACTGTGACAAACTGCAGCAGCATCGAGAGGGTTCACACTGTGACAAACTGCAGCAGCGTCCAGAGGGTTCACACTGTGAAAAACCACAGCAGCATCCAGAGGGTTCACACTGTGACAAACTGCAGCAGCATCCAGAGGGTTCATATTGTGACAAACTGCTGCTGCATCCAGAGGGTTCACACTGTGACAAACTGCAGCAGCATCCAGTGGATTCACACTGTCACAAACTGCAACTGCATCCAGAGGGTTCACACACTGTGACGAACTGCAGCAACATCCAGAGTGTTCACACTGTGACAAACTGCAGCAGCATCCAGAGGGGTCACAGGCCATGACAAACTGCAGCAGAAACCAGAGGATTCGCACTGTGACGAACTGCAGCAGTATCCAGAGGGTTCACACACTGTGACAAACTGCAGCAGCATCCACTGTGTTCACACACTGTGACAAACTGCAGCAGCATCCAGAGGGTTCACACTGTGACAAACTGCAGCAGCATCCAGAGGGTTCACACACTGTGACAAACTGCAGCAGCATACAGAGGGTTCACACAGTGACAAACTGCAGCAGCATCCAGAGGGTTCACACACTGACAAACTACAGCAGCATCCAGAGAGTTCACACTGTGACAAATTGCAGCAGCATCCAGAGGGTTCACACTCTGACAAACCGCAGCAGCATCCAGAGGGTTGGCATTGTGACAAACTGCAGCAGCATCCAGAGGGTTCACACTGTGACACACTGCAGCAGTATCCAGAGGGTTCACACTGTGACAAACTGCAGCAGCATCCAGAGGCTTCACACACTGTGACAAACTGCAGCAGCATCCAGAGGGTTCACACTGTGACAAACTGCAGCAGCATCCAGAGGGTTCACACACTGTGACAAACTGCAGTGGCATCCAGAGTGTTCACACAGTGACAAACTGCAGCAGCATCCAGAGGGTTCACACACTGTGACAAACTTCAGCAGCATCCAGAGGGTTCACACTGTGACAAATTGCAGCAGCATCCAGAGGGTTCACACTGTGACAAACTGCAGCAGCATCCAGAGGGTTCGCACTGTGACAAACTGCAGCAGCATCCAGAGGGTTCACACTGTGACAAATTGCAGCAGCATCCAGAGGGTTCACACTGTGACAAACTGCAGCAGTATCCAGAGGGTTCACACTGTGACAAACTACAGCAGCATCCAGAGTGTTCACACTGTGACAAACTGCAGCAGCATCCACAGGGTTCACAATGTGACAAACTGCAACAGCATCCAGAGGGTTCACACATGTGACACACTGCAGCAGCATCCAGAGGGTTCACACTGTGACAAACTGCAGCAGCATCCAGAGGATTCACACTGTGACAAACTGCAGCAGCATCCAGAGGGTTCACACTGTGACAAACTGCAGCAGCATCCAGAGGGTTCACACTGTGACAAACTGCAGCAGCATCCAGAGGGTTCACACTGTGACAAACTGCAGCAGCATCCAGAGGGTTCACACTGTGACAAACTGCAGCAGCATCCAGAGAGTTCACACTGTGACAAACTGCAGCAGCATCCAAGGGTTCACACTGTGACAAACTGCAGCAGCATCCAGAGGGTTCACACTGTGACAAACTGCAGCAGCATCCAGAGAGTTCACACTGTGTCAAACTGCAGCTGCATCCAGAGGTTTCACACTGTGACACACTGCAGCAGCATCCAGAGGGTTCACACTGTGAAAAACCACAGCAGCATCCAGAGGGTTCACACTGTGACAAACTGCAGCAGCATCCAGAGGGTTCATATTGTGACAAACTGCTGCTGCATCCAGAGGGTTCACACTGTGACAAACTGCAGCAGAATCCAGAGGATTCACACACTGTGACAAACTGCAGCAGCATCCAGAGGGTTCACACTGTGACAAACTGCAGCAGCATCCAGAGGATTCACAAATTGTCACAAACTGCAGCAGCATCAAGAGGGTTCACACTGTGACAAATTGCAGCAGCATCCAGAGGGTTCACATTGTGACAAATTGCAGCTGCACCCAGAGGGTTCACACTGTGACAAACTGCAGCAGCATCCAGAGGGTTCACACGCAGTCACAAACGACAGCTGCATCCAGAGGGTTCACACACGGTGACAAACTGCAGCAGCATCCAGAGGGTTCAGACTGTGACAAACTGCAGAGGCATCCAGAGGGTTCACACTGTGACAAACTGCAGCAGCATTCCAGAGGGTCCAGAGGGTTCACACTGTGACAAACTGCAGCAGCATCCAGAGGGTTCACACTGTGACAAATTGCAGCAGCATCCAGAGGGTTCACACTGTGACAAACTGCAGCAGCATCCAGAGGGTTCACACTGTGACAAACTGCAGCAGCATCCAGAGGGTTCACACTGTGGCAAACTGCAGCAGCATCCAGAGGAATCACACACTGTGACAAACTGCAGCGGCATCCAGAGGGTTCACACTGTGACAAACTGCAGCAGCATCCAGAGGGTTCACACAATGTGACAAACTGCAGCAGCATCCAGAGGGTTCACACTGTGACAAATTGCAGCAGCATCCAAAGGGTTCACACTGTGACAAACTGCAGCAGCATCCAGAGGGTTCATACTGTGACAAACTGCAGCAGCATCCAGAGGGTTCACACTGTGACACACTGCAGCAGCATCCAGAGGGTTCACACTGAGAAAAACCACAGCAGCATCCAGAGGGTTCACACTGTGACAAACTGCAGCAGCATCCAGAGGGTTCATATTGTGACAAACTGCTGCTGCATCCAGAGGGTTCACACTGTGACAAACTGCAGCAGAATCCAGAGGATTCACACACTGTGACAAACTGCAGCAGCATCCAGAGGGTTCACACTGTGACAAACTGCAGCAGCATCCAGATGATTCACAAATTGTCACAAACTGCAGCAGCATCAAGAGGGTTCACACTGTGACAAATTGCAGCAGCATCCAGAGGGTTCACATTGTGACAAATTGCAGCTGCACCCAGAGGGTTCACACTGTGACAAACTGCAGCAGCATCCAGAGGGTTCACACGCAGTCACAAACTACAGCTGCATCCAGAGGGTTCACACACTGTGAGAAACTGCAGCAGCATCCAGAGGGTTCAGACTGTGACAAACTGCAGAGGCATCCAGAGGGTTCACACTGTGACAAACTGCAGCAGCATTCCAGAGGGTTCACACTGTGACAAACTGCAGCAGCATCCAGAGGTTTGCACTGTGACAAACTGCAGCAGCATGCACTGTGTTCACACTGTGACAAACTGCAGCAGCATCCAGAGGTTTCACACACTGTGACAAACTGCAGCAGCATCCAGAGGGTTCACACTATGAGAAACTGCAGCAGCATCCAGAGGGTTCACACTGTGAAAAACTGCAGCAGCATCCAGAGGGTTCACACACTGTGACAAACAGCAGCAGCATCCAGAGGGTTCACACTGTGACAAACTGCAGCAGCATCCAGAGGGTTCACACAGTGACAAATTGCAGCAGCATCCAGAGGGTTCACACTGTGACAAACTGCAGCAGCATCCAGAGGGTTCACACTGTGACAAACTGCAGCAGCATCCAGAGGGTTCACACTGTGGCAAACTGCAGCAGCATCCAGAGGGATCACACACTGTGACAAACTGCAGCGGCATCCAGAGGGTTCACACTGTGACAAACTGCAGCAGCATCCAGAGGGTTCACACAATGTGACAAACTGCAGCAGCATCCAGAGGGTTCACACTGTGACAAATTGCAGCAGCATCCAAAGGGTTCACACTGTGACAAACTGCAGCAGCATCCAGAGGGTTCATACTGTGACAAACTGCAGCAGCATCCAGAGGGTTCACACTGTGACACACTGCAGCAGTATCCAGAGGGTTCACACTGTGACAAACTGCAGCAGCATCCAGAGGATTCACACTGTGACAAACTGCAGCAGCATCCAGGGGGTTCACACTGTGACAAACTGCAGCAGCACCCATAGGGTTCACACTGTGGCAAACTGCAGCAGCATCCAGAGGGTTCACACACTGTGACAAACTGCAGCAGCATCCAGAGGGTTCACACAGTGACAAACTGCAGCAGCATCCAGAGGGTTCACACACTGTGACAAACTGCAGCAGCATCCAGAGGGTCCGCACTGTGACAAACTGCAGCAGCATCCAGAGGGTTCACACTGTGACAAATTGCAGCAGCATCCAGAGGGTTCACACTGTGACAAACTGCAGCAGTATCCAGAGGGTTCACACTGTGACAAACTACAACAGCATCCAGAGTGTTCACACTGTGACAAACTGCAGCAGCATCCACAGGGTTCACAATGTGACAAACTGCAACAGCATCCAGAGGGTTCACACATGTGACACACTGCAGCAGCATCCAGAGGGTTCACACTGTGACAAACTGCAGCAGCATCCAGAGGATTCACACTGTGACAAACTGCAGCAGCATCCAGAGGGTTCACACTGTGACAAACTGCAGCAGCATCCAGAGGGTTCACACTGTGACAAACTGCAGCAGCATCCAGAGGGTTCACACTGTGACAAACTGCAGCAGCATCCAGAGGGTTCACACTGTGACAAACTGCAGCAGCATCCAGAGAGTTCACACTGTGACAAACTGCAGCAGCATCCAAGGGTTCACACTGTGACAAACTGCAGCAGCATCCAGAGGGTTCACACTGTGACAAACTGCAGCAGCATCCAGAGAGTTCACACTGTGTCAAACTGCAGCTGCATCCAGAGGGTTCACACTGTGACACACTGCAGCAGCATCCAGAGGGTTCACACTGTGAAAAACCACAGCAGCATCCAGAGGGTTCACACGCAGTCACAAACTACAGCTGCATCCAGAGGGTTCACACACTGTGAGAAACTGCAGCAGCATCCAGAGGGTTCAGACTGTGACAAACTGCAGAGGCATCCAGAGGGTTCACACTGTGACAAACTGCAGCAGCATTCCAGAGGGTTCACACTGTGACAAACTGCAGCAGCATCCAGAGGTTTGCACTGTGACAAACTGCAGCAGCATGCACTGTGTTCACACTGTGACAAACTGCAGCAGCATCCAGAGGTTTCACACACTGTGACAAACTGCAGCAGCATCCAGAGGGTTCACACTATGAGAAACTGCAGCAGCATCCAGAGGGTTCACACTGTGAAAAACTGCAGCAGCATCCAGAGGGTTCACACACTGTGACAAACAGCAGCAGCATCCAGAGGGTTCACACTGTGACAAACTGCAGCAGCATCCAGAGGGTTCACACAGTGACAAATTGCAGCAGCATCCAGAGGGTTCACACTGTGACAAACTGCAGCAGCATCCAGAGGGTTCACACTGTGACAAACTGCAGCAGCATCCAGAGGGTTCACACTGTGGCAAACTGCAGCAGCATCCAGAGGGATCACACACTGTGACAAACTGCAGCGGCATCCAGAGGGTTCACACTGTGACAAACTGCAGCAGCATCCAGAGGGTTCACACAATGTGACAAACTGCAGCAGCATCCAGAGGGTTCACACTGTGACAAATTGCAGCAGCATCCAAAGGGTTCACACTGTGACAAACTGCAGCAGCATCCAGAGGGTTCATACTGTGACAAACTGCAGCAGCATCCAGAGGGTTCACACTGTGACACACTGCAGCAGTATCCAGAGGGTTCACACTGTGACAAACTGCAGCAGCATCCAGAGGATTCACACTGTGACAAACTGCAGCAGCATCCAGGGGGTTCACACTGTGACAAACTGCAGCAGCACCCATAGGGTTCACACTGTGGCAAACTGCAGCAGCATCCAGAGGGTTCACACACTGTGACAAACTGCAGCAGCATCCAGAGGGTTCACACAGTGACAAACTGCAGCAGCATCCAGAGGGTTCACACACTGTGACAAACTGCAGCAGCATCCAGAGGGTCCGCACTGTGACAAACTGCAGCAGCATCCAGAGGGTTCACACTGTGACAAATTGCAGCAGCATCCAGAGGGTTCACACTGTGACAAACTGCAGCAGTATCCAGAGGGTTCACACTGTGACAAACTACAACAGCATCCAGAGTGTTCACACTGTGACAAACTGCAGCAGCATCCACAGGGTTCACAATGTGACAAACTGCAACAGCATCCAGAGGGTTCACACATGTGACACACTGCAGCAGCATCCAGAGGGTTCACACTGTGACAAACTGCAGCAGCATCCAGAGGATTCACACTGTGACAAACTGCAGCAGCGTCCAGAGGGTTCACACTGTGACAAACTGCAGCAGCATCCAGAGGGTTCACACTGTGACAAACTGCAGCAGCATCCAGAGGGTTCACACTGTGACAAACTGCAGCAGCATCCAGAGGGTTCACACTGTGACAAACTGCAGCAGCATCCAGAGAGTTCACACTGTGACAAACTGCAGCAGCATCCAAGGGTTCACACTGTGACAAACTGCAGCAGCATCCAGAGGGTTCACACTGTGACAAACTGCAGCAGCATCCAGAGAGTTCACACTGTGTCAAACTGCAGCTGCATCCAGAGGGTTCACACTGTGACACACTGCAGCAGCATCCAGAGGGTTCACACTGTGAAAAACCACAGCAGCATCCAGAGGGTTCACACTGTGACAAACTGCAGCAGCATCCAGAGGGTTCATATTGTGACAAACTGCTGCTGCATCCAGAGGGTTCACACTGTGACAAACTGCAGCAGAATCCAGAGGATTCACACACTGTGACAAACTGCAGCAGCATCCAGAGGGTTCACACTGTGACAAACTGCAGCAGCATCCAGAGGATTCACAAATTGTCACAAACTGCAGCAGCATCAAGAGGGTTCACACTGTGACAAATTGCAGCAGCATCCAGAGGGTTCACATTGTGACAAATTGCAGCTGCACCCAGAGGGTTCACACTGTGACAAACTGCAGCAGCATCCAGAGGGTTCACACGCAGTCACAAACTACAGCTGCATCCAGAGGGTTCACACACGGTGACAAACTGCAGCAGCATCCAGAGGGTTCAGACTGTGACAAACTGCAGAGGCATCCAGAGGGTTCACACTGTGACAAACTGCAGCAGCATTCCAGAGGGTCCAGAGGGTTCACACTGTGACAAACTGCAGCAGCATCCAGAGGGTTCACACTGTGACAAATTGCAGCAGCATCCAGAGGGTTCACACTGTGACAAACTGCAGCAGCATCCAGAGGGTTCACACTGTGACAAACTGCAGCAGCATCCAGAGGGTTCACACTGTGGCAAACTGCAGCAGCATCCAGAGGAATCACACACTGTGACAAACTGCAGCGGCATCCAGAGGGTTCACACTGTGACAAACTGCAGCAGCATCCAGAGGGTTCACACAATGTGACAAACTGCAGCAGCATCCAGAGGGTTCACACTGTGACAAATTGCAGCAGCATCCAAAGGGTTCACACTGTGACAAACTGCAGCAGCATCCAGAGGGTTCATACTGTGACAAACTGCAGCAGCATCCAGAGGGTTCACACTGTGACACACTGCAGCAGCATCCAGAGGGTTCACACTGAGAAAAACCACAGCAGCATCCAGAGGGTTCACACTGTGACAAACTGCAGCAGCATCCAGAGGGTTCATATTGTGACAAACTGCTGCTGCATCCAGAGGGTTCACACTGTGACAAACTGCAGCAGAATCCAGAGGATTCACACACTGTGACAAACTGCAGCAGCATCCAGAGGGTTCACACTGTGACAAACTGCAGCAGCATCCAGATGATTCACAAATTGTCACAAACTGCAGCAGCATCAAGAGGGTTCACACTGTGACAAATTGCAGCAGCATCCAGAGGGTTCACATTGTGACAAATTGCAGCTGCACCCAGAGGGTTCACACTGTGACAAACTGCAGCAGCATCCAGAGGGTTCACACGCAGTCACAAACTACAGCTGCATCCAGAGGGTTCACACACTGTGAGAAACTGCAGCAGCATCCAGAGGGTTCAGACTGTGACAAACTGCAGAGGCATCCAGAGGGTTCACACTGTGACAAACTGCAGCAGCATTCCAGAGGGTTCACACTGTGACAAACTGCAGCAGCATCCAGAGGTTTGCACTGTGACAAACTGCAGCAGCATGCACTGTGTTCACACTGTGACAAACTGCAGCAGCATCCAGAGGTTTCACACACTGTGACAAACTGCAGCAGCATCCAGAGGGTTCACACTGTGAGAAACTGCAGCAGCATCCAGAGGGTTCACACTGTGAAAAACTGCAGCAGCATCCAGAGGGTTCACACACTGTGACAAACAGCAGCAGCATCCAGAGGGTTCACACTGTGACAAACTGCAGCAGCATCCAGAGGGTTCACACAGTGACAAATTGCAGCAGCATCCAGAGGGTTCACACTGTGACAAACTGCAGCAGCATCCAGAGGGTTCACACTGTGACAAACTGCAGCAGCATCCAGAGGGTTCACACTGTGGCAAACTGCAGCAGCATCCAGAGGGATCACACACTGTGACAAACTGCAGCGGCATCCAGAGGGTTCACACTGTGACAAACTGCAGCAGCATCCAGAGGGTTCACACAATGTGACAAACTGCAGCAGCATCCAGAGGGTTCACACTGTGACAAATTGCAGCAGCATCCAAAGGGTTCACACTGTGACAAACTGCAGCAGCATCCAGAGGGTTCATACTGTGACAAACTGCAGCAGCATCCAGAGGGTTCACACTGTGACACACTGCAGCAGTATCCAGAGGGTTCACACTGTGACAAACTGCAGCAGCATCCAGAGGATTCACACTGTGACAAACTGCAGCAGCATCCAGGGGGTTCACACTGTGACAAACTGCAGCAGCACCCATAGGGTTCACACTATGGCAAACTGCAGCAGCATCCAGAGGGTTCACACACTGTGACAAACTGCAGCAGCATCCAGAGGGTTCACACAGTGACAAACTGCAGCAGCATCCAGAGGGTTCACACACTGTGACAAACTGCAGCAGCATCCAGAGGGTCCGCACTGTGACAAACTGCAGCAGCATCCAGAGGGTTCACACTGTGACAAATTGCAGCAGCATCCAGAGGGTTCACACTGTGACAAACTGCAGCAGTATCCAGAGGGTTCACACTGTGACAAACTACAACAGCATCCAGAGTGTTCACACTGTGACAAACTGCAGCAGCATCCACAGGGTTCACAATGTGACAAACTGCAACAGCATCCAGAGGGTTCACACATGTGACACACTGCAGCAGCATCCAGAGGGTTCACACTGTGACAAACTGCAGCAGCATCCAGAGGATTCACACTGTGACAAACTGCAGCAGCATCCAGAGGGTTCACACTGTGACAAACTGCAGCAGCATCCAGAGGGTTCACACTGTGACAAACTGCAGCAGCATCCAGAGGGTTCACACTGTGACAAACTGCAGCAGCATCCAGAGGGTTCACACTGTGACAAACTGCAGCAGCATCCAGAGAGTTCACACTGTGACAAACTGCAGCAGCATCCAAGGGTTCACACTGTGACAAACTGCAGCAGCATCCAGAGGGTTCACACTGTGACAAACTGCAGCAGCATCCAGAGAGTTCACACTGTGTCAAACTGCAGCTGCATCCAGAGGGTTCACACTGTGACACACTGCAGCAGCATCCAGAGGGTTCACACTGTGAAAAACCACAGCAGCATCCAGAGGGTTCACACTGTGACAAACTGCAGCAGCATCCAGAGGGTTCATATTGTGACAAACTGCTGCTGCATCCAGAGGGTTCACACTGTGACAAACTGCAGCAGAATCCAGAGGATTCACACACTGTGACAAACTGCAGCAGCATCCAGAGGGTTCACACTGTGACAAACTGCAGCAGCATCCAGAGGATTCACAAATTGTCACAAACTGCAGCAGCATCAAGAGGGTTCACACTGTGACAAATTGCAGCAGCATCCAGAGGGTTCACATTGTGACAAATTGCAGCTGCACCCAGAGGGTTCACACTGTGACAAACTGCAGCAGCATCCAGAGGGTTCACACGCAGTCACAAACTACAGCTGCATCCAGAGGGTTCACACACGGTGACAAACTGCAGCAGCATCCAGAGGGTTCAGACTGTGACAAACTGCAGAGGCATCCAGAGGGTTCACACTGTGACAAACTGCAGCAGCATTCCAGAGGGTTCACACTGTGACAAACTGCAGCAGCATCCAGAGGGTTTGCACGGTGACAAACTGCAGCAGCATGCACTGTGTTCACACTGTGACAAACTGCAGCAGCATCCAGATGTTTCACACACTGTGACAAACTGCAGCAGCATCCAGAGGGTTCACACTGTGACAAACTGCAGCAGCATCCAGAGGGTTCACACTGTGAAAAACTGCAGCAGCATCCAGAGGGTTCACACACTGTGACAAACAGCAGCAGCATCCAGAGGGTTCACACTGTGACAAACTGCAGCAGCATCCAGAGGGTTCACACTGTGACAAATTGCAGCAGCATCCAGAGGGTTCACACTGTGACAAACTGCAGCAGCATCCAGAGGGTTCACACTGTGACAAACTGCAGCAGCATCCAGAGGGTTCACACTGTGGCAATCTGCAGCAGCATCCAGAGGAATCACACACTGTGACAAACTGCAGCAGCATCCAGAGGGTTCACACTGTGACAAACTGCAGCAGCATCCAGAGGGTTCACACAATGTGACAAACTGCAGCAGCATCCAGAGGGTTCACACTGTGACAAATTGCAGCAGCATCCAAAGGGTTCACACTGTGACAAACTGCAGCAGCATCCAGAGGGTTCATACTGTGACAAACTGCAGCAGCATCCAGAGGGTTCACACTGTGACACACTGCAGCAGCATCCAGAGGGTTCACACTGTGAAAAACCACAGCAGCATCCAGAGGGTTCACACTGTGACAAACTGCAGCAGCATCCAGAGGGTTCATATTGTGACAAACTGCTGCTGCATCCAGAGGGTTCACACTGTGACAAACTGCAGCAGAATCCAGAGGATTCACACACTGTGACAAACTGCAGCAGCATCCAGAGTGTTCACACTGTGACAAACTGCAGCAGCATCCAGATGATTCACAAATTGTCACAAA